>NW_017306366.1:214223-227045 GCF_000935625.1 Nanorana parkeri
ATTTTAAAAAAAAAAAACACCCCCCCCCCCCCCCCCCAAGGTCAGATCATTTGCAGCGATATTCCCTTTACAATTCATTTAAAAAAAAATACAAAATAATAATAAATGGAGGTTTTCCACAGCTACTGCTCTCGTTTTCATCGGGAGGACACACATACAAACACGGGAGGTTCCGCTAAAAGGAAAACCTCTAGGGACAGAAATATGTCAGCTGCCAACAGAAAGCTTTCACAGGCCCCTAAAGTAGAACTGAAACCAAAACTTTTTTTTTTTTTTTTTAGTCATGGAAAAATAAAAGGGAGGGTTACAACACCTCTGTTTTTGTTTTTTTTACCACCCGTGTCCCATAAGGAGAGCTATTTGTGGAATGTCACCAGCACACCAGATTATTTACTGCAGCAAATGTTCATTTATTGTCGTCTGCTGGTCGGAAGCAATTTCGGGGCCACGCAGGGTCCCCTTCATCAGGCTCAGAGAAGACTTCCACATCCGTGGTCATTTCGAGCACCTGTTTGCATAGCTATACGATATGAGAATCCCAGTAAGGAATACAGCAAGTATCTTGCTTTTTGTTCCATAAAGGAGAGATTTCCCCTTCACTTCCTATGCCATTGCTCTAACAGGAAGTGAGAGGAAATCCCTGGGAGGTCAGCAGGGTCCTGTTCTGGTGACAACAAAATTTTCTTTCAGGGATAACTGTCAAGACAATTTTAGAGGGTCAATCTCGCTAATAGGGACTCCGACAGTAATAAAAACCTGACAAGTTTTTTAATCCCACTCCATTTTGCACTTTAAAGTGTACACATAAAAAGGTAACATTTATAAAACAAAACCAAACAAAAAAAAACCCAAGACAAAAAGACACACCCCACCCCAGTGTATGGGCACCTTTAGTCTAGTTGTGGGCTGACAACACAGAGTATTCGTGGACAAAGGGGTGTCAGCGCTCTCAGTGACTCTGGAAAACTACTTGACCATTCTGTAGTCCCAGATAAGAACTAGGGAGGGTCGGGCCACAGGAGGCAGGGAGCCTCCAATTTTCTAACAAGAACAGGATTTTTTGCACTTATCACGTATAATGGGATATTTAAACAAATCAAAAAGGGATGAATGAAGAAATTCACTGTTCGGGTTCACATACACTTCACAGCTAATTGTAAAGTATTTAAAGGAGAAGTATGAGGCGAGTGATTTCCACTCATCCTCATTAGTTAGAGCCGACCTGCGACAAAGAAGCTGTCACAGAATAGCTCTAGCGCTCGAGAAGGGAGCAAAAACATACCCTCGCTCACTTCCTGATCCGTCTCGACTGCTATATACTGAGCTTTGGGTCACGGGAGGAGGTTAGTATATGTCTTCCCGTGACCCTAAAGAGAACTATGGGATAAAAACGATACCCCTATAGTTCAAAAAAAAGGTAGCGACTTGTTTTAAACACGACTTGAGGCCAACTGCAAGGGCGCTAACAGCCAAGCGCACCCAATTGTATAAAAACTAGATATTGCAACAAGTGTTCATAACCTCATCACTTCGTGTCACCCACCAAACGTCTTACAAGGAATCAGAAATCACATCACCGGGATAGGCTGCTGTCCAAAGTCAGAGAGGGAAATCCTCAGATACCGGTATTAAAAAAACATGACAGCGCCTTCTTCGTTTAGTAAAAGTCTTAAAAATGAAAATGCCATTCTGCTCACACGTTCAGTCCAAATGGTCCGTATATATTCTAGCCTTTCTACTAGTAAGCTCTGAAGAGGGTTTAACTCCTGAAACATGTTATCTTCCTACGTCTCCTGTGTGCACACCGTGTTGAGGAATTATAAGCAGACTACTTGGACTGTACATGCGAGTAGAATGGATTTAATTTTATATACGACTTCTAATAAATGCCATTACACAAAGAGAAGGTGCCGTCTGTTTTCTTACAGCCAAGCACACCTATTATGGCCCGTGTTCAAACATTTCCCAAACTGAAGCTTAAAGGGTGACAAATACAAAAGTCACAAGTTATTACTAAACCAAAAACTTCAATATATTGCAGCCACCACATGTTCACCTGGCAATCCTACCAAGAACACTTCCTTCCCTAGGGTGACAACACTCACTTTATTGTATCCATGGAGAGGCAGCATGGACACCCTAGAACAGGACTACAGAAATCCTCCATAACATAGGGTGAGGGGTTCTGTAGAACCAGAAACAATGCTAAACAGCAAGTACAGCAAAACATAGAAAGCGATTAGCTCACTGGATTTCTGGCGGGATCAACAGGTATTTTTTGCAGTTACTAAAAAGAAACAATACAAGAGTGTTGTATTTGCTGGGTTAAGGCTTATGTCGTTTATAGCACATCCCTGTAAACGGAGTTTGTTTACATTTGTGCAACAGGTTGTTGGCTTTTTAATGGAAGCAAATTGGTCGACTGTAAAGCTGCTTGACCACCTCCATGGCTGCAGTAACGAGCGAACAACCGTTCGCCTATCGTCCCTGCAGTGTATGGAACCAGAAACCACTTCCGATTGACGTGCGGTCATTACCCATCTGATGTGGTCAGGGAAGATGCTAATCAAGCTGGAATGCAGAGGTGACCCCCTAATGTGTCCTAAGAGAGATCTAAAATGTCACATAGGAGGGCTTGTCAGCAAAATTATGTGAAATTAAAAAAAAAAATACAAAAACAAAAAACACGTTTCAGAACCCCTGCCACCTGTAACGTATATATACATGCATGCGTTGGAGGCATCACCACGCACACAAGAGAACAATACTTATAAGTTCATTATTGACTATGTAAACTGATTACCTGTAAAAGGGTTTTAAAGCATCATTTTGTTTTATGGGGTCCTGGGTTTCAGAAAACGTATACTTTGGGGGGGGAGGGGGGGCGTTTATGCATTAAACATGGGGAGGGATTCAAAAACTGCTCAGCAGAGAAAGGGTTCAAGTAATTATGTCAACAGAAAAAAAAAAAATTGTAATATATTGCAGCTTACCAGTCCTTAGAAGTGGTGGCTGCATTCGTTTTCTGTTTTCAGGCTAAGAACATTTTCTGCAAGTACAGAAGAAAATACCTGTTGATCCGGATAGATATCCAGTGTCCTTGCAACTTCCTCTGCACCGAAATAAAAATCTCAAAAAACAAAGTTATCAGCTTTCCCAGCTAACTTCTGTGAACTACACAATCCCTGCTCTCTAGGCAAAAGAAATGGCGCTTGTAGTACAAAATCAGTGAAAACTAAGGCAGCAACCACAACTCAGGACTGGCAAGCTGCAACATATTACATTACAGCAGAGGTCACTGGCTTTCAATACCTGGAGGAAACCCACCCAGGCAAAGGGAGAGCATGCAAACTCCATACACAGTGCCCTGACCAGGATGTGAACCGGGGACCCCAGCAGTACTGCAATGCAGAGGTGCTAACCACTAAGCCTCTGTGCTGCCCATCACTTGGGCGCAACGCGGAACAACTCTATAATACAATGATGCTACAAGAAATTATAGATGAAGTAGGGATATTAAAGTGGACCTTCCATGGCAAACAGATGGTCCACTTTATTGCCAGCCTCTTGACCCCCTCCCAGCATATAGCTTTAAAAATCCATTTGCAATCAAATACAATTTATTAAAAAAACAAAACCCACACCACCGATTCAATGGAACTTTTACAAACCATACACAAACGCATATCAGAAATCCTAATCCATAAAAAATATATCTATGAATAATAAAAGAAAAAACAACCACACAACTTAAAACGCCTTCAACTCCACTAAAGTATTGTTGATACCAGAAATCTAAATACCTTTTTAAGATTGTTCACAATTGACAACGTATAGTTCAGCACGGTCTTAAAATCCCAACACCATGAACACATAACAGTTCTTATAGCAGACAATAGCAGGACTACTTGAATACATTACTGGCAAGCCCCAGATGTATTAATAGAATAATAAAAGAAAGGGATGTACAAGATCTGACAAAAGGACCAAGACGCTCAAATCAGTGGAACCGCATCAAAACTCATGTCAACAAGTGTTGCCATGCACATTAACGCATCTCACATTGCACACTGAGGTGAGTCATGACACATTTTGATGGGTTTTCATCCATGTCAATGGAAATCTAACAGGCAAAGAAGCAAGAGGTGTGAATCAAGCCTCATTCTATTAGGCTCCTCCATTGATATTTCAGTTCTGGAAAAGCCAGGGTCAAATCCAAGCGGAGATGTTCTGTTGTGCGATCAGTATAATGACAGGGATCCTCTCAGTGCACCTTCTGCTGGCGATAGTGAAAGCCGTACTGGCTAGGTCATACTGGCTAGGTCATCAATAAATCAGCCTTTTCCCCTAAAAGCATGGTAGGGTTAGCCAACCAACGCTCTATGTGCAGCTATGTGAAGGAATTTATGGCTCTAGGGGGAGCCGTATCTTTTTGGTGAAGAACAGCAAACATTTGAAGCCTCAACATATAAGAATTGTAAAGCATCACAAAACACAGCGGTTGTCAAGTTTCCCTTTTTTAGCCCGGTATCAGACTAAAACACTCCAAAATTGCACAAAAGTGCAACTGAAGCCAAAACCCTTTCTTTAGGTTTTGGATAGAGTGGAGAGGTATAGTTTTGGATAGAGAAGAGACCCTCCCCATTTGTCCTCGTGACGGTCATCACCAGAATAGGAATAGATGGGGACACTAGTTCCAATGACCCTGGTGACCACCAGTGATTCTCGCTCACTTTGGAGAGATTTCCTCACTTCCAGTAGTGGATATTGAACAGGAAGTGCGGGGAAATTACTGCAGTGAGACACAGATGGCAAAAAATGCTGACAGGTGTTATAACCATCCAATACTCTAACCAAAAGAAAGTTTTAGCTTCCGTTCTACTTTCCATTCCAATCTTTGGAGCCAAATATGTCCAACAGATAATCATTACACAACTATTACAGCACAGTGCAGGAAATCAGTTTCTACCTTTGCCCAAGTGAGGGACAGATTCAATTATTTAACCAGCTTAGGAACCATCTGAACACATACAAGTACATAAAACTCACCTATTCCCCTTCATTCCCAAAGTACATCCAATGAACAAATGGTAAAAATAAGCAATTGGCAGGGACAATACCAATACAGTAGCCAATGTGCAGCACAACAGCTTCTGTGAACAAACAGCCTTACCTAAACTCGTAGGCTTTATAAGTTCATCCAGCAGGTCATAGAAGGGCAGTTTCTGCAGTTTGATGTCCGGGTGGACAGGGTGAAGGTTTGATGTGAGGTGAGGAAGATCCAGTTCATGTTTGGGCCCAAGAAGGGAGACTGGTAGCATTGGGGAAGAGGCAGGGTGGCTGTCATATGAAAGCTGAGGAATGGAGGATGGTGACAAGTTGGTTGGCATGGTGCTGGAGTGCACACTAGGTAGTGAAAAGTCTGCAGGTGTAAGGATTTTTAAGGGAAACCTCCGCCGATACAACTCCTTGATTTTCATTTGTACAGCGGGACTGCAGCCGGCCTTTAACAAGTGCAGAGCTTTGGTCAAGAGTTCGTGTTTGCGACCGTGTTTGTTGCGTCCAGCGTATCCTAGAAGTACTTGCAGCTCAGATACACGAAGGCTCATAACCATTTGCTTAAATAGGAAAAGAGAAACAAGTTATTTTCATGAGAAAAGTGAAATGGTGTCACACAACTTCTTGCATACAAGTATTGAAAATGAAATGCCAAACATTTAAACAACTTTCATTCAAAACATTTCCCACACAAACAAGAATCACCTTTTGCACTTTTCAAACTTAATTACTGCACTGAAATCCAGACAGATCTGACCTCTCAGCAACTTGGTAAGATACCCGTAGACCTGAGCGGGTGTTCAGACACAAGGGCACAATTACAGTGCCAGAGACCATCCAACTGTTGTCTCAAACGCTCCAAAAGTTTTCTTGTTTAGCCTTACAAAGACATTAGTGGTCACCTATCTAAGGCCAACAGTGGGAATTGCCCCAGAAAACCATCGGCCAGCAGTGTCAGTGTCGCAGATGCCACCAGACACAGGTAATTGGAATTCCAATTCTTATCTCTGTTATAGGCATCCTTCACGTATGTAACCAGTAACGAAAGGTGTTCCCCAAAGCTTGCCAGTTATGCATCACCATCCGGACATTTGCAGTGTCACCTGCATCACCTCACCTACACAGCCCAAATCCATTCCTCCCCATAATAGCCAGTGGAGCCTACAGAACATGCAATTCAGATTACACGGGGTAAATAAAATGTCTAGTATCTCTGACTTAGGGGGACCACGTACATCTACCCTGTTTCCCCGAAAATAAGACCTAGTACTATTTTTGTGAATTGATAGAATATAAGACCTACCCCGAAAATAAGACCTAGTTGTGACCATTACCAGGGCTGGTGGTGGCATAAGGGGGAACTTGAGGAGCCGCGGGAGAGAATCAGCGGTGCCAACTAAGCCAGTGCTAGAGGAAGCGAGGTGGCAGTGAAGGGAGCGGAGCCGCAGAAGCTGATGCTTCCTATATAGCACCAGCTCCTGTCACAGGCGGAGTGATACCAAATGCCTGTGAGGAATCCATAGTGAAAGCGCACTTTACTCATTCTGGCCACCGATTGGTTACCAAATTGCTCTTGGAAAGGTACGGCACCCATGATTGCCCTGATCACCCTATTCCTAAATTTGCCACTCACTCCTGTCTTCTACCGGTATTATGGTATGGTAAGACCTACCCCGAAAATAAGACCTAGTGTGTTTTTTTAAACCAAAAAAAATAAATATAAGACAGTGTCTTATTTTTGGGGAAACACGGTATTAGCTGTTACTGCACGTAGAACCTGGCACTTGCAGACTACTGCCTACACCGAGGCCGCGTACCACTAGTGATGCACTTGGGAACACAATGTGCATATAAACGAGACCGCAGGATGACTGCCAAATGCTTCTAGCAACATACATATGTACCAATGTTTAAAAGGCTGCTTAATCAACCCAAGCATAAAGCCATTTTTCTTTTCCTTGAAGGCTATAAATGTGTAAATGCTAATGTGTTCACATCATCTGCATGAAAGTGTAGATTCCTGAGCCAAGGGGCCATGCTCTTCGCGGTCAACCGTTTAGACAAGGGGTAGGCAACACCAGCTGTGGTGAAACTACATACCCCATCAGGCATCTGCCTCTGGCAGTCATGCACGTGGCTGTCAATCTTGCAATGCCTATTTTGAGATTTGTAATTCCATAGCAGCTGGAGGGTCTAAGTTTGCCTACCCCTGGTTTAGACTTTGGATTTGAGGTGCTGCTATTTCACATATGCATTAGCATGCATTGGGTTTAGGCAGCTCAAAAAATAAAAAAATAAAAGGAAAAAAAGGCATGTAGCATTTTGACAAAGCAACGAGCATTGCCAAACGTGCTGCGGTGCAATTCCAGAATGAATGGCAGTGCACCAACACATACTTTAAGTTATTATTATTCCGGATTTATAGAGCATCAACAGTTTACGCAGCGCTTTACAATATAAGGAAGACATTACAGTTCAAGACAAGATGGAAAGGAGGGCCCCACCCGAGGCCCTACAATCTAAAAAGGGAGGAGCAAGTGTTGCATGAGGAGGTAGCTGGGTGGGGATGAATTGTTTGAGAACGTGATGGTTGAGCGGTTAGGTTGAGGTGGGATAGGCTTCAGCAAATAGTAAATACCAATATTGCATGTTAAAATGATAGTCTTCTGAAACCAGCAGGTATAACTTTATGATGCTTTTCACATATTTTCTACTGTCTACTTACCACCTGCTGTGAGGATATTGTTTACAAAGCCCAATAGCTCATGTCCATATGAACACACTTCTGAACCTTCAAAATCGGACAAACCATGCCACCAGGGAGGTTGATTTGGCTGTGCAGGCTCTAACAAGGCTTTGATTCACAAAACAATTACAAAGACCATTAAAAAGGGATGCACCGATATATCGTCAACCGAAACATATCGGCCGAAAATGGCAGTTTTGGCATAATGCCGAAAGTGCCATTTTCCTGCCAATACATCGGCGCATCCCCGATTTCTTTCCTCCCTGCTGCTCTATGTCCCAGCGGGGAGAAGAGAAAGTGACAGCCGGCCAAGCGTCTCCTCCCACACCGATCTGCCGCCTATCACAGTCCGGCAGATCGGTGTGGGGGCGGAGAAGGCGCTGTCACAGGAGGCTGGGCTCTCCTCTCTACACCGCTTGATCAGCCTCCTGTGACAGCGTGTCAGAGAGAAAAGCAAGGTACACACACTCAGCGTGTGTTTGTAGATAATTGAGGACATGGTATGTTGACTATATCCTCAATTATGAATGAATGGGAGTAATCAACATCACCCCCATTCATTCATAATTGTAGTTATAGTAAACAATGTTCTCATGTTATCAATGAACTGGAACACTCAGAGGATTCCTGTTCATTGATAACAGGGAACACAGAAAAAGAGATTGAGGACTTGTGTTCTCAATCTCTTTTTCTATTTTAAAAAGGGAAATATCAGGGGTCTGTTTAGACCCCTAATATTTGCCCGGAGCCCCTAAAAGTAAAGTAAAAAACAAAAATATTTCATAAAAAAATGAATACAAATATAAAAAATTAAAGTTTATAAAAATAAATTTGAAAAAATAAAAAAGACATTTTCGGTATCGGTTTTAAAATTTCCATTTCGGTGCACCTCTCATTAAAATAGCTAACACCTTTAAAATAAAATTGACAAAAAGCCGATAGTTCCCTTTTTAAAATTGCAAAGAGAACAGATCCCAAAGACACACAATTTTAAATGAATGCTACAGATTTAAGAAATATTTAAAAGTAAAATTACATTAACATGTTATAAAGCTTATACACAATTTTAGTGACCGGGTTGACATAGCGTTTAATTTTTATCAGCTTTTGGTTTTCACAAGTAGGATGGAAATGTACCGGGCTGCCACGTTTCATAAACTACTTCTCTATAACAACCAACCGTTAAAAAAAAAAAAAAGTCACAAGTACCACCCTAAAGACACACACAGTGCAGAAATCTTCTAACACTGATCTGTGGAACTCAATTTTCATACAAAAGGAATCCCTAGGCAAGCAAAAGTGAAACCAATTTCTTTGCACGGTTGAACACTTTCACTTCCTGTGTAGTAAGCCCCAATACGAATCCTTTAAGTTTCCCTTTATATTTGGTACGATCATTTCTTTGCTACAGAAACCTCAAAGTGACACTAAACTGAGGAGTTAAATCTTAAAAATACATTCAAAGTATCAAACAATGTTCTCATGTTATCAATGAACTGGAACACTCAGAGGATTCCTGTTCATTGATAACAGGGAACACAGAAAAAGAGATTGAGGACTTGTGTTCTCAATCTCTTTTTCTATTTTAAAAAGGGAAATATCAGGGGTCTGTTTAGACCCCTAATATTTGCCCGGAGCCCCTAAAAGTAAAGTAAAAAACAAAAATATTTCATAAAAAAATGAATACAAATATAAAAAATTAAAGTTTATAAAAATAAATTTGAAAAAATAAAAAAGACATTTTCGGTATCGGTTTTAAAATTTCCATTTCGGTGCACCTCTCATTAAAATAGCTAACACCTTTAAAATAAAATTGACAAAAAGCCGATAGTTCCCTTTTTAAAATTGCAAAGAGAACAGATCCCAAAGACACACAATTTTAAATGAATGCTACAGATTTAAGAAATATTTAAAAGTAAAATTACATTAACATGTTATAAAGCTTATACACAATTTTAGTGACCGGGTTGACATAGCGTTTAATTTTTATCAGCTTTTGGTTTTCACAAGTAGGATGGAAATGTACCGGGCTGCCACGTTTCATAAACTACTTCTCTATAACAACCAACCGTTAAAAAAAAAAAAAAGTCACAAGTACCACCCTAAAGACACACACAGTGCAGAAATCTTCTAACACTGATCTGTGGAACTCAATTTTCATACAAAAGGAATCCCTAGGCAAGCAAAAGTGAAACCAATTTCTTTGCACGGTTGAACACTTTCACTTCCTGTGTAGTAAGCCCCAATACGAATCCTTTAAGTTTCCCTTTATATTTGGTACGATCATTTCTTTGCTACAGAAACCTCAAAGTGACACTAAACTGAGGAGTTAAATCTTAAAAATACATTCAAAGTATCGGAACTGATAACACCATATCTTATTTGTGTATCATTCGGGTGTAGAGCCTCAAATCATCTCTGAATTGGTGCTGACACTGTCCTTCCTTCTGGAGGGTGGCTACTTTTGTTCCCCATGGTCACTGTGTGTGTTGTAAAGTAGTCACCACTCCAAGCTCGCTCCTGTGATGGACTACAATCTCGATACAAATTAGTAAACTAAACGTGAGATTGTAACCCAAGCTCTTAAGATGCTGTTGAGCCCGATTTAAACCCAGTAGATTTGCTGATGGGGCAAAGAACAGGTGGTCATCTGAATAAGGATTAATCAACCACTTCCCCTGCAGACGAAGTGGAGCCAATGCTTCCACCACGATCTTCGTAAAAAAACTAATGGTGCCAAAGAAACCCCACCTTTCCCCTTGGGCTTCTGAGCAGACCAATACTTTTTTGGAGCCCTCTACTAGCCTGGGTTGAACAAGCTCCTCCTTGTTAACTTCTTATCTGCCGTTCTATTCGAAACAGCCTCAAGGTCTGAACTGAAAAGAAGTCTCCTGAAAAAGGGATGCCATACAACTCAACATTGGAGGCAGTATCACCCGAATAGCTCTTTAACCAGAGCCCTGCAAGCTGAATTAACCAAGGCTGTAGATCTAGCAGACAAGCAAACTGACTCCGCAGACGCATTCTAATTGTAAGAAACAGCTTTCAGCAGAATAGGGGATGAATCTAAAAATTTCCTCCTTGGAAGTAGCAACGTTAATATGAACCTTTAACTGCCCATGCCAATGTTCCAGCCAGACAAGTAGTAGCCAGAGCTGGCTACTTCTTTTTGCATTTCCAAAATGCTAAATCTGTATTTTTGGATACTTGGGAGAAAGCTGCATCCAACTTTGGGAATTTAATCCAAGGTAAAATTGGAATCCTCAGGCAGGAAATTGTCTCTGAAGATTTTTTCTAGATCTTACCATTCTTTTTTGAATGGATTCTGACAGGACTTTGTGCACAGGAAAGATGCGATCTTTACACTCAATCTCCTGATGCATACGATCACGCAGAGATGAACGCACTTTTTCCCTAGAGGAAGTAGATCACTTCCTGAAAGCCATTTATACTACTCTTGATATCCAGGAGGAAAGTGTGAAAGGAGATTGTTTACTTTCTTCTTCCACTTGTTCATAATGCTCTGCAGAATCATACTGTGAAAAGAACACAAACTGTCTCCTCATCCTCCAAAGCTTAAGTCTCGGCCTTGGCGGACAACATAAAAGCTTTAGGAAATGGCGAGGCCATGCAAGGCTCAGTCACTTACGGAGTAGGAATATTAGACATATTGGTACAAAACGCCTGAAAAGTAGCCGCCAGCTTATTCTTAACTTAGAGAACTATGGGGTCAGGGATTTTTCCCATAGTTCTCCTAAGGGTCACGGGAGAACACAAACTAGCATCCTCCCGTGACCCAAAGCTCAGTATACCGCAAGCTATAGCTGAGACGCCGCAGCCGGGACGGATCCCGACATTGCTGTCGAGATCCACCCAGCTTCGGGATTGACAGCTGGCTCTGCCTCTGGATAGGCAGAGCCAGCTGTGCCCGCCCCCTCCCCCATCCGTTTCGCCAGTCAGTGCTGCAGGATCGGGGAGGGGATCCCTGCAGGGAGCTGTGAGTGACAGTCACGGCTCTCTGCAGGGATAGAGTGAGAAGCGAGCTAGCGACGGTATGCGTTTGCTCACTTCCCGATCTACTGAGCCGACCTGCGACAGTTTCCTTGTCACAGGTCGGCTCAGATTATGAGGCTGAGTGAAAATCAATCACCTCATACTTCTCCTTCAAGAAATTTCTACACACACAGAGGCAGAATCTTCTCTAGCCAAATCTGAGAAATTGGCTACTTCCAGGAACCTCCTGTCTTAGCTTTATAGGAGGCACATTTTGGAAGCAGGCGGGAACCATTTTCCAGTAACCAGATAAAACATGAGGACCTGAACAAACTCAAATGTAACTAGCAAAACACCAGAAGTGCTACCAATACTAAGGTGCACAGGACTGAGCATTTAAACAATCCAGCGGCCGGAGCCACAAGCCATTCCCTGAAACTGGAAGTGATGTCAGATGCCATCAGGACTGGAGAGAGGATGCTTCATCTCCATGTCCCTCCACTAGCCCACCTGGCAAGGAAGCCTCTGGGGTATACAGGCTCTCCCCGAGCACAGAAAGGGGGAGACTTCCAGAGCACCTCCTGCCAGTAAGAGCTCAAAAAGGTAAAGTATTTTTTTATGGCACGGCAGACACGCCTCCCGCCTGTAGTGCATACACTTTTTTGCGATCACACTGCACGGGAACGCAGGGCATTGCAGTACCACGGGTTCCGTTGCGGGTGGGAGGAATGTCTGCGGTGCCATTGACATGAATGCCACCACCATACCCCAACCTGCAGGGAGGCTTTGTGTATGCGATCCATTGCATTCTTGGCACGATAGTGTGCAATGAAATCACTGGATTGTGTGAACGGGCCCTGAAGGGAGGAGAGGAGCCTGCTTTTAAAATTTGATGATGGGCGTTTCCTATACTGTGAGAGGAGCAAAGCTCTCAAGATGCAGTCCAGAAAGACACTTAGGGAAAACCCCCTATACTAATCCTATACATTGCAAAGTGGTAGCATTGCTGCTGTACTTTTTATTCC
>NW_017306366.1:227158-231571 GCF_000935625.1 Nanorana parkeri
CCAACATCCAGTTTGAAGCTATGGAGAACCCAAGATGCCTGAAGGTTTTAGTTTAGGGGGGGACATGTCCGCATATTTAAAAAGCACAGTGGTGTGCTTGCTACAGTACTCCAAAACTTTATTCATTTGCATGTAGAGGGTAAAAAGGGCCTGGAGGGGAGAAAGAGCCCAGTCCATTACCTGTCAAAATAATGTTACTGAGCACTCCTATCTGAGGATATTTTGCAGCATTATGCATAGAACACTCCAAGGGACACACCACACCCTGCATTTTAATAATGACTCAACAAATACATGCAAAGTAGTAGCAGCAGTGTCCCCTGGATACCTGCATCAGCTTTTAAATAAGGCCATTCTTTCCTGTTGACTGGATACTCCGGTAGTAAATGCTGCTGTCAAAAACAATTTAAAAAAATTAACTTTTAAAAGGCGCCTCTTGTTTTTGACATGGTCTGTGAAGGAGGTCTGCCATCCCTGGTGAAGTGGTTGGTCATATTACCATAGGTTGAGTGGTTTCTCCGATTGCCATTAGTGCTGAAGATCTTATGCGAGTAAATGCTGCTCTATAGGAAGGCAGGAAGAGCTTTGTTATATTGGTCAGGGCAGATTGAGGCAAGGAAGGCCTGTATAGTCATTGTATTTTGGCTGCTTTGCAATTAGAGGAAAAGTACAGGTTTATCTTAAGTAACTGAAACGTGGGCCTCATTTATGGTAGTGTTTCATACGGTCAGTAAAACAGTTGTAGAATGCAAAAATAAAAGAAAGTGGATGTTATGAGAAACACACAGACCTTAGTAGAGACTATAGAAGATCGAATATGCTCAGTCTTGTAGGACTCAAAATAGCAAAAGGATTTTTGCAGAAATGCATCCAAAAAGTGAAAAGGGCATTTTTTTTTTAAAAAAAACTTCAGACCACATGAATTGTTTTACAGAAAGCAGGAAATCCACTACTTCTAGAGTGCAGCTTCCACCAGTGTTACTCAATGCTAGCACACAAACAGGAAGCACCCTCTACCTTGCAAAAACACAATGCACAGCAACATGTCTAAACGCAATGCACAAAATGAGCTTTAAAAAAGGCTTCCACCCAAGCACATAAATGTGAACGCATCATCGGGAGAAATTCCCAAAATTCACACTAGCCGAGAGAGGAAGTTCCATCTACTTCAGGATTACACAGAATCATCGTACCATTTGAACTATAAATTTACATACAGAACTGGGACTGAAGCAATAGTACCAGTAAAATCTACAATCCTTCGTTTTAACGATTATTAATTACCATCTGTTCAGCAAAATCAAACTGGTCAGATAAGTAAAACAAAATGTTCCAAAACTCGCCAAACTATCCCGCTTGCTGGACATTTGACATTTTCAGACAAAGCAATGAAGAGCAAAATCACTGAAAGTGGAAGTTAAGAGAAGAGAGTTACTCAAACTGGAAACTGCTGACACCCAGCAAAAAGCTTTTATGGCAGAAGAGACTTAACTTCCACTTTAATTCAAGAGCAGAAACCTTTACTTGTCCAAAAGGGAAGATAAAATAACCTATTAAAACCCAAACAATATATCCATCTCCACCTCCACAAGCAGTTTACATTATCTGGTTCATTGTTTGTGTGGTTGGCTCACAATTCTCAGCAGTATTTCTTTACAGGGAATGATCACGCAACTGATGGGACACAAATTCCTACTTCAATCCTATGTAAAAGCTAAAAATAGTATCCAAATACCCAGAGAGGTCCCCAGGTTCCCGGCTACATTTCTCACTTTTCCCCCATATTGTGGCCCATGAACCAGAAATGCGAGATGCAGAGTTACTGACTGGCTGCCTTGGCCTGATTTTTGTGATTGATAATGGCTGTAAAATGGACCTATTAGGCAAATGAGTTTAGTAAGGGCTGGTTATAGCTAGCCATCTGACACCTTTGGAGACTACCAGAACATTTCCATTATACAATCAACCTAACCCACCCTTGTGGTAGGGCCCTGTAACCAGGTAAGCTTCAAGCTGGCATTGAATTGTCGTCTGTCCTAGTCACAATACATTGTTGTGGGCATCTTCCCCTTCATTTAAACTTCCACGGGCACAAGAAATCAAATCTAGAATTGGACGGAAATTTGGGCCTAAAACAGTACTATGTGCAAAATGTGGATAGTACCATACCAGGTGAAAGTGTGGTGTATCCCTAGCTTCCCTCCTCCTCACTGGATGCCAGTCTATGTCCCCACGGATCCCCCCCGCCTGTGCCCAGCATGTAAGAGAGAATCTGTCAGGAGGCCTAGCAAGGCCGTGCAAGAGAGCTCGGCCGACTGACCGCCCTTCTCTCTCTCTCCCTCCCCAACCCCCCCGTACCACCCCACTCAGCCACCTGTGACACGCAGAGCACAGCGCGGGAAGGCGGAGAGCACAGCGCGGGAAGGCGGAGAGCACAGCGCGGGAAGGCGGAGAGCACAGCGCGGGAAGGCGGAGAGCACAGCGCGGGAAGGCCGGGAGCACAGCACGGGGAGGCGGAGTGCACAGCGCGGGGAGGCGGAGAGCACAGCGCGGGAAGGCGGAGAGCACAGCGCGGGAAGGCGGAGAGCACAGCGCGGGAAGGCGGAGAGCACAAGCATTCAGCGACCGAGTAAGCTTACGGTGTCCCCAGTTATGAACGAACAAGAAGTGCTCTGCATCACTTACTGTTCATTCAGGATTGAGGGTATAGTTACTGATACGATCTCCTCAATTTATGAATGGACAGGAGCACTCAGTATAGAGGCTTCATGTTCATGCATAACAGGGGCTGCAGAAAAAGATTTAGGACTCAACTTCTGTTTAGACTACTGATTATTTCCCCAAAGCAGCTAACAATAAAGCTAAAAAAAAAAAAAAAAAAAATATTAAATTAAATTTAGAGCCATTTTTGGTTTCTGCCTGAAATGTGTTTTTTATTTCGGTGCATCCCTAATCAAATAAGAAATCTGATTCAATTGAAGATAGGTATATAAACCTGCACAAATGTACAACTGGAAATCTGCAAGTATTCACCGATTTGAAAAAACAACAATTGACTGATCTATGAATATAATATACATGACGGACTGGGGGAAGGATCATTCAACAGTGACACTGCAATGTCACTCTACCAGTAACCATACATGTGTGTACATTTCATAGAAACATTTTAGCCAGCATTATCCATGTCTTAGAAATTTTTGGAAGGAATATTGCAAACACCAGAGCACTTTGAATGCACACATAACAGAGATCAAGGCCAAAGGAATTCCACGACTGATAATATGGATTCTCCTTAGTAGATGTTGTTATTTTCAGGTATCTGCCGTTTTCCCTTAGGAGGACTAGAAGGCAAATCATTCATGTCACGTTCCTACCGATAGCTAATAAATACAATAGCCATTTAATGAGATTAAACCACATCATCATCTGATTAACTTGCAGCAGAACCTTTCCAAAAACCAATATGTTATCAGCACGATTACCGATGACCTACAAGGGCCAGAGCGTTCCATCAACGTTTAATATTCTGAGGCTTTTACATTGTCTATTTGCCATTTATGTTACATATTCTAAAAGATGTTCAACATTGAACAGCTCCGCGTCTGCAGAACGACGTTACAGGCTAGGGTTCAACATACAGCTGTCAAAATCATTCTGGAAAATTCAGCCATTTGTTACCTCGTTCCAAAAATAGCCAGATCCTCGGCCCCAACAACTGGCTGTCAGATAATGGGCCCTTTGGACCACAAACAAATGAGTCTGTTCAATCCACCAGACAGCATCTCAGCATCCTGTGGCATAAATTAGAATACATGACAGCTTGCCAATATTTTCAGGATATAAGCTAGCTGTAGAAGCAGCCACCCAAACATAGGTTTAACCTGTTCATGATACAGACAAACGTGTAACTAGTCAAAGAGAGATAAAATGGCCGTGTAAACACGACAACCCAGTGATGGAGAACACATATGTTATTACAGCATAAGGTGACGACAAGTGTCAGCGTAGAGAGTTAACCAAAGGACATGGCAGAACTAAAATCAATTAGCTCATTTACCATATTCCAACGACTGACCGCTAATGAGCATTAAATCTGCCAATTAGGACAAATCAGACAGTAAATATACAAAAGAGCAACATAGAAGCCAAGCCAGAGTATCAGATCATGTCATCTGTAATAATGTTCTGGAGATCCAGGCAGCTGCATGGATGCAATTCTACATCTTAGAGAAAATGATGCTAAATAATATAACCAGTGTAAATATTCACTACAACAGATAAATAATGAGATATAACTCTGGTCACTTAAAGTAGCATGAAAGCCTGGCCATTGTTTACCTGAATGCATTCTGTGCATCTAGGTAAAAACCGCACAGTACCTCCCCCCCCCCCCCCCCCCCCCCCCCTCTT
>NW_017306366.1:232193-256586 GCF_000935625.1 Nanorana parkeri
GGGGGAATACTGATGGGCTCCTTCTGCCATCAAACTGTGGGGTGAATATTTACAGAGCGTTGGTGACCTGGCTCCTGGTATTTGGCCAGCTTTGCACTCGATTCTTACAAGCCTGGAGTCCTACGAATGTATGCCCTACTTTTTCCACTGCACGGTATTGTGGTACAGTGAGCTGCAACGCACAGCTACCACTAAACGAATGGCAATAAACGGAGCACAATACTGCACGCAATGTGCACCCCACGCTTGGTAACATGTGCATGGCGCAGCGCTTCATGTAAATGGGCCCTTCAGGTGTTAATATTTCAAAAGTCAAATCATTTTTATATCTAACAAGACAAAAAAGGGACAGAAGAGCGCACCGGCATGAAGGGGATGAGACTCCCTGGCTATGGTAACCTTGTGTGGATAGATGCACTTGAGCGGTCAGGCTGACCGATCTGTTGGGGGAAAGGGAAGGAAGAGACAGGTGCCACCTCCTTTTTGGAAACGTGTCCAAGTCTCTACATTGCCGGCTCCACGCCAGGTACGAGTCCCTGTTCACATCTGGGCATTTTGACGCTCAAAGCCAACTGAAAAAACTCTCAACACGAAAACTCACCCATTCATTTCTATGGTTCCTGTTCACACCTGAGAGTTTTGTCACAAGCTGTAAAATCGCCAAACGCTGGGAAAAAGTACATGAGCTTTTTTTGTGGCAGATTACAGCACGTTTGGCCGCTGTGACTTCAATGGAAACGCCTGGAAATGCATGACAAGCGTTTCACGCTCCAGTTTTGATAACCCCCCACTGTGGTAATTATATTACCTATTTTTTTTTTTTTAAATATATTTTGACATCCACCACTCACCCTGCACAAGGAGAGAGCAGCAATGACCGGTCTTCATTACAGGAGGGGGTGGAGACAAGACCAGTCACCCTGCACAAGGAGAGAGAGCTGCAGTGACCGGTCCTTACTACAGGAAGCTCTGGCAGGGGGGGGGACACATCTGAGAGGAATACACAAAGCTCTCCAAGATCAATGAAGAACGCACGTGACCCTTGTATTCACACCAATATTCATTGTGACTGGAAAGCAGCTTTAAAACAAAAAAGACAATTGCATTTACATCTCCTACAACCATTCCCTACACTCTATAACAGGGGTAGCCAAACACCAGCTCTCCAGCTGTGGTAGAACTACAAATGTCATGAGGCATTACAAGATTCTCACAGCCAGACATGACTACCGGAGAGAGAGATGCATCATGGGATTTGTAGTTTCCCCACAGCTGGAGGGCCAGCGTTTGGCTACCCCTGGTCTATAACATAACAGGTTTGTCTTTCACTCTACATGGTTCTGTATGAAATGACGCTCAGTGATAAATCACCCTCACTCCATCACCCTCACCTCATCAGATGAATTACAAGGGCAATTTCCTCAGAAGGGGAACGAACGGGTTGGACAATATTCGGGGATGTTGGTCTACACTCAGCACAAGAGACAACGTGCGGTCAGCAATCACAGACCTGGACGTACATTCATCATCACCAACAGGAAATCTGCATAACAATCACACAACACGTCCACCATGGAGACCAGACGAGGGAAGCCGGAGGGGGCGGACATGTCAGATGGAGCCATCAGAGCGGTGACAGATGTGTTCTGTACAGGAGATGGGGGAGGGGTGCAGGGACTGAGACACTCTGAGGTCCCATGTGGTGTGTACAGATACGGGCCAGGTCAACCCCCCCATGGTACTTGCAGAGGGGGGTTCTGAGCAGTCTCATGCTCTTATACTGCACTGATGGTAGGAGTCCCACATAGACACTGAATGGTTTGTATACACATGGAGGATGTGCCAGGAAGTGCAACATTCATCTCTGCTAAGAATGCACTGAAGGAGGGAGTCCCTCCATATGAGAGAGTGGTGCAGACACACACATGGAGGATGTCCCATGCTACGCCACACTTACCTTTCCTCACACTGATCTGATGGAGGGATTCCCCCATAGTACTGAGGCAGAACAGGGTGTAAAGACATATGGAGGATGCCATACTCACCTTTCCTCACACTGATCTGATAGAGGGATTTTCCCCATAGACATGACAAGGAATGGTGTGTGTGTGTGCAGACACATGGAGGATGACATGCTCACCTCTCCTCACACTGATCTGATGGCGGGATTCCCCCATAGACATGACAAGGAATGGTGTGTGTGCGTGCAGACACATGAAGGATGACATGCTCACCTCTCCTCACACTGATCTGATGGCGGGATTCCCCCATAGACATTACAAGGAATGGTGTATGCAGACACATGGAGGATGCCATGCTCACCTCTCCTCACACGGATGTAAACACAGAGCCGGGTACCACCACCGCTCTCCCCATCCATCCTCTCCTCACTGATCCCCCGCTTCCTCTCGCACAAGCACTGCCCACACTGCCCCCTCCAGGTCTCCAAGCCCGTCCGCCCCTCCGCTCGCCCCCGCCTGCCCCCTGTAGAAGAGCAACAATAATAGCGGCCACTCCACTTCTTCCTCACCCAGCGAGCCGAACTCTTCCCTCCACCGGACCGCACCTTCCCCCGGCTCACCGACCCATCGGCCCACCCACACCGGAACGCAGGACTCCCCGCACCGAACGCAGGGCGGGATCCCGGCCCCGCAATTCCAGCTGCGCTTTACCTTCAGTTCCGCACTGTCCGCCATCTTGCCGCTCTGCGCGCAGGCGTAATGAACCCGCCGCGACGTGGCTCCTACGCGCCTCTGATGTCATCACGCAGTGTTTGAATAAAGGCGCCAAGACCCGGGCTGGCACGCGAGCCTCGGTCACGTGTTTGGAGTGGTGGCTGTCAGTGTTGACTCAATGACTGGGATGCTGGGCCGGGCTGTCTATAGACCGGATGTGTATATACTGTATACATGGTTCATATTACATGGCCTGGTCATGGGTGAGCTGAATGTGGCCAGTAGAGCAAGCTTGTAGGGATGGTGAAGTTACCAAAGTTGATTTAAAGAGACCCTGTCCACAGATTAAAAGCACAGAAAAATAAATTATTTTAAATGCTTCCTCATTTTTTTTTACAAAAAAATATATAATTTAAGCAACACTTCAGGCAGGAAAAAAATTACCTTTGCAGTGCCCCAACCCCCATTTGCAAGGGTTAAATGCTCATTAAGCCTAAGGGTAAAGGAATGAGGTGTAATCCTGACCTTACCCCTTGTTCCTGTGGACTTCTACCATCTTTGTAACCACACCCCTCTTCTCTAAGGTGCTCCAGCCGGCGGTCCAACCCTGACAATTATCAAGCGCAGTGCGGGACCAATAGCCCTAAATTTCATGTGAGGATGGCGAGGGCCCGCCCACAACCTAGAGCGTCAGAGAGGACAGCACCAAAGCCGGCTGGAGCAAGGAATACGGTAAGTATTACACCTTATTCATCTACCTCTAGGCCAGGGGAAAACAAAAGGGAACAGAGCGCCACCTCCGTGTGTAAAATCGTTTATTAGGATAAATAAAACAAGGGATAAATGTACTCACAAGCAAACGTTTTCATCACGCTTTAACAACAAACAAGAGGCCACACTGTCTGTTAACCCAACATGGTATCGCCCCGACTATGTACCACGGTAGCCTCCAGTCACATCACCGGCCGCAGTCAGCCAAGATTAACGTGATCTATTTTGTTTTTGTGCCTATTTTGTGTTTTTGTGCACTTTCTTGAAAAAGTCTTTGTACAAAACGCGTCGGAAAAGAAGTGGAGGTTGGGACACACTAAGTTGGAAAGATTTTAATTGTGTGATTATTCGACTGGCTTGTTCATGACGGATTGGAATATTTTTTGAAAAAGCGATTGTTTCTGGGAATCTTGGAACGGATACGTTTTTTAAACCACCACATCTGAACCTGAAGCTTTCTTGTGAAAGAGCACAGAGAGAGTGGAGGAGGAAGTTCCTACTGCGAGTGGAGGAGCAAACGCTCACTGTAATTGCGATCCGGGATTGTTATGTCTCTTTGAATATGGAAGACTGGTGAGTGTGGTGTGATTCACAGTCACCGGGAGTTTGCACACTACAGCTATAAGAAGAACTTATCACTGATGGGTTGTTTTTTTTTGTCTTGGCACTTTGTCACCTTTTTCACTTTTTTTTTGCATCAATTTATGATGGACTTTTAATTACCAATTTGCACCTAATCTCTACTGGAGATATTACAATGAGAAAACTAGAAAAAAATGGTACATGCATGAATCTATAACCGGCCTTTATAGCTGGGCGCACATTGGGAAGGATTACAACAATACAAAACACAAAAATTCCCCAGCCTCAACCTGCCAGCCAGCCTGCAACCAAACAAATAGCCCTGTCAACAGTATGCGTTAAAATCAGAGGTTTTAGTTGCACAAACTTTTGGCCAAAAATATGTAGAAGCCACACTGCCGCGCCAAGGCACCTCTGCAAAGTGTGGTCCTAACTCTATGTATCCGAGTCTCCAAGTGTGAGCATATTAATGAAGTTGATAAATTACATTCAGGTGTACCTGGAGGTAGCCAACTTTTTCTAGTTTGACTATTTTGGGTTAGGGGGACGCACTGGAGTCCCAGTGTGCATTTTTGGTTGCTGGGCCTCCAGTGCGTCCCTGCACCTTAGGAGGAGTTGGCTACCTCCAGGTACACCTGCATGTAATTTATCAACTTCATTAATATGCTCACACTTGGAGACTCGGATACATAGAGTTAGGACCACACTTTGCAGAGGTAGTGTGGCTTCTACATATTTTTGGCCAAAAGTTTGTGAAACTAAAACCTCTGATTTTAACGCATACTGTTGACAGGGCTACTTGTTTGGTTGCAGGCTGGCTGGCAGGTTGAGGCTGGGGAATTTTTTTGTGTTTTGTACTATTACAATGAGAGACACGTTTTACTATTTCTGAGTATTTATTAATTATATTGGTTATATGTGATCTATTTGATATTTAGCACTATATTATTCACGTATTATGATTATTGACTAGTGTGGTGCATCTGTTTGATCTAATCTATTTATATTATTAGCACGGCAGCTTTTCATCTTTTATATTTATCACTTTGAGACAGCTTCCACAGCGCAGAATGTTTTTATATTCAGCTAAAATAGGACAAGCAGTACTTTTTCTGACTGCATCTGAACGGACTGCAATGGTGTGAATACAGCACGAGAAAGCCCATAGGAAAACATTGTGATGTATTTTGGCTGCAACAGTCAAACTGAACGGACTGTATCACAACTGGATATGGTGTGAACTAGCTCAGTATGTCTTGAATATTGCAGTATAAAAAAAAAATGGAATTAAGCAAGTATTTAGATACCTCATGCAATAATAATAATACAATTGATATGATTGGTTATAATATTCCTATAAAATAATAATATTATGTAATAGGATACTTTCAATGTATTCATAGCTTGAAAAGAAGAGAAAAAAAAATATATGCTAGAGAATAGTTCTTTGTCCTTTGTTAAGCTCGAGACATGGCATCTTCATTAAAGGAGAACTATGGGGTCAGGGCTTTTCCTCATAGTTCTCCTTAGGGTAACGGGAGGACACAAACTAGCGTCCTCCAGTTACCCTAAGCTCAGTATTAGCTCGCGGTATACTGAGATGCCGCAGCCGGAGCGGATCCCGACTTAGATGACGGGATCCGCCCAGCTGCGTGAGTGACAGCTGGCTCTGCCTATCTAGAGGCAGAGCCAGCTGTACCCGCCCCCTCCCCCGTCCGTTCCGCCAGTCAGCGCTGGCAGATCGGGGAGGGGGGAATACAGCCCCTGCCCTGTCACGGCACAGAGCCGTGACAGGATCGAGAGGTGAGCGAACGCCGGGATATGTTCGGTCACCTCCCGATCTACTGAGCCGACCTGTGACAGTCTCATTGTCACAGGTTGGCTAGAACTATAGTTCTCCTTTAATTTTACAGTCTATCTCAGTCTGGTACCATTATAATTCCTTTTCTTGCTGTTGTCTGGTCCAACTAGATCAGCAGTCGTCAACCCGTCGTCTGTGGATCCACTGGTGGTCTGCGAGAAAATTTGGTGGTCCCCGGGCCCCTCTGATGCCGTGCAGGCTGGGCCGTCATAGAAGCGACATGGAGGCTGTGGGGCTGCCTCTCACTCACTCAAGCAGCGGCTGTCACAAGGAATGTGGGGCTCTTAGTACAGTGCGGGCTCTGCAGGAGGCGGGGCATCTCGTCAGTACCCAGGCTGAGCAGACATAGAAAAAATGGGGAGAAGCCAGGTAATATTGGCACAGTGTGGGGGAAGGGGAGGCACGGGGGGGGTGGGGGGCAGTGCTGAAGCTGGGGGGGGCATGTGCCCCGGGTGCCGCCGACAGGGCCAGTGGCAGATTCGATTGGGGGGGAAACAATATTATTACTGGGCCGGGGCGGGCGGCACCGCTCCCTACACCAGCACTGCCACTCCTGCAGGCCCACCCGCACCTATGTATGTATGTGTATATATACTCTATGTATATATAGATATATTCTCATATTTTTCGTTTCCTCATATATAAATATATTCTCATACATGTATATATAGAGAGAGATACACACACACATATGAGGAAACAAAAAATATGAGAATATATATATATATTTTTAAAATTCATATTAGTGGTCCGCTGGATTTAAAATTATGAATTTAATGGTCCCTGAGGTCCGAAAGGTTGGCGACCGCTGAAATAGACTCCCCAAAATTTATTACCTGGGAATCTGTGCTGTAAGGGTCTGAGAATGGCTTTGTCTTGAAACCATGAACTCAAATTCACCTTATATACTTATAGACTAGAAAGGACAAAATGGCTTCCAGTATGTCCATGTTACATTCTGTATAAATGATAAGTCTGGGCCTCACAGGTTCTTCCTTTTAGTTCTCAATAGTTCAGACAGAGGACAAAATGTACTACATTTTTTACAGCCTGTAGTTGGTCATACTAAGATAATCGCTGTCTTATAATTTTACTAATTTGGATTAGTCATCAAAATCAAGGAAGAAGCAAAGGTTGTTTCTGACAGAGCAAAGGAACAGCTATGGAAGAGGAATGAGGAATGGTTCCTCCAAAGGAGGGACAGTTAAAAACTATACATAGTTACATAGTATTTGAGGTTGAATAAAGACATTAGTCCATCAAGTCCAACCTATTAGGATCTCATTCTAGGAGTACCCGTACCCCTGTATATTACGGTCCCTTAAGAAATCGTCCAAAAGTTTCTTGAACAATTCCACATTATTTGCTGAAATCACCGCCTGTGGCAGTGAGTTCCAGACCCTAACTGATCTTACTGTGAAGAACCCCCTTCGCCCCTTGTGCTGGAATTTTTTTTCCACCAATTTTAGGTGATGGCCTCTAGTTTTTGTAACGGAGTTAATTTTAAACAGTTTATCGCTAATGTTGCTACCACCATTAAACATTTTGTACATGGAAATCATATCCCCCCTTAATCTCCTCACCTCTAATGTGAACATGTTTAAATTTAGTAGCCTCGTCTCGTAGCTCTGGTCCTCCATACCCCTAATTAGTTTGGTTGCCCTTCGCTGGACTTTTTCCAACTCAAGGACATCTTTTCTTAGTACTGGTGACCAGAACTGGACCGCGTACTCCAGATGAGGTCGAACCAATGATCTATAAAGTGGCAAAATTATAGACTTGTCCCTGCAATACATCCCCTTTTTAATACAGGACAAGACCCTGCTAGCTTTGTTTACAGCAGCCTGGCACTGCAAACTACCTTTCAGTTTGTGGTCTACAATGACCCCCAAATCCTTCTCCATTTCTGACTTCCCCAGCGGCATACCCATAATTGTATAACCCATTTGTTTATTTTTAATTCCAAAGTGCATTACTTTGCATTTATCGACATTAAACCTCATCTGCCACATTAATGCCCACTCCCCTATTTTATCCAGGTCCTCCTGTAATGTTATAATGTCTAAGTCCGTGTCTATTACCCTCCCTATTTTGGTGTCATCCGCAAACACGGAAATATCGCTGTTAACACCCTCCCCGATGTCATTAATAAATAAGTTGAACAATATGGGACCCAGCACAGAACCCTGAGGCACACCGCTCATTACACTAGCCCAGCCCAGGACACACTATATACATAGTGTGAGTGCTAGTGGTCACTGAAGTAGAAAGGGAATAAATATCTTTACCACTAAATAAAGAAGCACGTACAAGTGGAAGTGTTATGGTAGGACAGGACTGTATTACCTGTTTAGGGAGTTGTTAGTAGGATTTCGCAACCGGTTAATTAAGTAGCCAACATGGTAGAGATCAGGAAATTCAATTTTTTTTTCCGATATCACAACATTTATTTAAAGGATATTTAAACCCTCCCGTTTTTTTGCATATATCTATATCTAACAAGCAGTAGATATATGCAAAAAGTAAAAAAAAAAACGCTCAAACAGCAGTTTAGACTCACCTGTGTTATGTAGACAGAATATCTTGCTGCACTACTTACCGCAAAAAAACAAAGCTGGGTGGGTGCTTGTAGTGACCACAGAAGGCACTGTGTATATCACAGAAAAAGGAAATAATGTCACCAGCACACCATTTTGTAAATCAATGATCCATTTTAATGGCACATTGCCATCCAACACAAGCGCTTTCGGGGCCGCAAGGGGTCCCCTTCATCAGGCTCAGAATGAAATTTTGGACGCGTGCACCCGCATGCAGACACCGCTGGATCGGAGGGACAGAGCAGTCAGCGCTGGATCGGAGAGCCGCCGCATCGCTGGAGAGAAGGCTGAAAACATCAGGAAAGAAGAGGAAGATGGGAAAAAGACATAATTTAAGGTAAGTGCTAACATTAACATTGGGGGGAGGGGAAAAAAATTTGCCTTTAATGTCACTTTAAATTAGTACTAGCCTTTTCATTTTTTTCCTCTAATCACACAGAGGAACATTCTTGGTACACTGTTTATTAAATCTGTGTTTTGACCACCTCGTGTACAGCTCCTCGTTGCCCCCCTGGCTCCAGATTGCTCGGCACTGCTTCTGCGAATTTCGAGGCAGGGGAGGATGCTCCCTTAGGACACAGTGAGGGTAGGGGAGGGTGCACATTGAGGACACAGTAAGGGTAGGGGAGGGTGTGCACTGACGACACAGTGAGGGTAGGGGAGGGTGAGCACTGAGGACACAGCGAGGGTAGTACAGGGTGGGTACTGAGGACACAGTGAGAGGAAGTTGCGCACTGAGAATGCAGTAAGGGTAGGGGAGTGTGCACATTGAGGACACAGTGAAGAGAGGGTGCAAACTGAGGACACAATGAGGGTAGGGGAGGGTATGTACTGAGGAGACAATGAGGGTAGGGGAGGGTGCACACTGGGGACAAATGAGCGTGGAGGAGGGTATACACTGAGGAGACAATGAGGGTTTGGGTCAGGGTGCACACTGAGGACACAATGAGGGTATGCACTGAGAACACAGCGAGGGTAGTGGAGGGTGCACACAAAGGATACAGTGACAGTAGGGGAGGGTATGCACTCAGGACACAGTGAGGGTAGGGAAGGGTACACACTGAAGACACAGTGAGGGTAGGGCTGGCTGCACACAAAGAACACAGTGACGGTAGGGGAGGGTATGCACTGAGGGCACAATGAGGGTAGGGGAGGGTGCACACAAAGGACACAGTGACAGTAGGGGAGGGTATGCACTAAAGACACAGTAAGGGTAGCAGAGAGTTCACACTGAGGACACAGGGAACTGGTATGAATGGACAGCACCTGCTGCTGTCAATCAACTTGCTAGGAGGAGTGCCACTCTATGCATTGGACGGAGATATCTGCTTCTGTGTACACATGTCAGGAGTGTGCACAGAAGGGTGGCTACATGGGGCGCTGTAAGAGGACGGAGCCCCTTTAAAGCAAGAACCTGGGAAGAAAAGCACACCGCAAATGTGGTAAATATGAGGTCTGCAGCACAATATGTTTTTTTTTCTTTTCGGGGTTTACTAACTCAACGGCAATAGCTGTATTATTATTTCTCTAAGCATATTTCAATGTTTTGATCATCTTCAAATAATCTAATTTCCAATTATATATATAAAAAAAACCTCTGAACACTTATAAAAGTTCCATAGCATAACAAGGATCACACACTATTTCTCATGCCCTCATGCGTCTAGTAATCAAATGAATGGGTAAAAAGAAGCTTGTTTTCACTTCACCCATAGCTGTCATTTGGGTGGGTGGACACAGACACAGCGTGGCTTACTGCTAATAATCCTAAAGCCCAACCCTAGGCTTAGATTCCCTCTGCCCACACAGCCGCATCATCCATTCACAGATCCCGTGACAGGATCCTGCCACAGTGGCAGAAGGACTTGTAGTCCATTTATTCTTCCTCCCGTCCATATTACTGAATGTCCATACTGAGCTATGGACATGGACGGGAGGAAGAGTCCGCTGGAGCCAGAGCATTCCACCTGTGATCTACTGATCGCAGTTGCAATGCTTTACTGGCTCCAATTAAAAATGAAAAAAAAAATCAATGCACATTTTTGCCTTTTATGAACATTTGTTATTTTTTCTTTTCTTAAAAAGGGAACTTTCCCTTAAAAACAGTATTGGCACAGACAACAAATGACTAATTTATGAGATCAAGTGCTATTTTTTATTATTTAGAAATTATGAAGAAATCGTCTTTAGCAATTTAAATAGCTCTGCGTTTAGAAACTATACACAGGCTTTTGTTTTTCACATGGGAAGCTGCACATCCCTATGACTCTGTATTAGTAATATTGAGATACTGATTTTTATGTTAGATTTGAAAATGTCATTTACCTGTAAAAGGAAAACATTTATTATTGGGAGATCCCATAGGTGTGACATGGCTGAACTGTGACTCATGGTAGGTATATGAACAATTATAACATATTATGGAGAGTAATTCATAGGACAGGACAAAACTTTGTTCATTGAGTTGCCGCCTTGTATTACACTGTATTAAAAAATAAAGCTAAAGAGGGTTAACAAAGTGCAAAACAAAACAAAGAAGGGTGTGACCCTTCTGAACCACCATAAACCGTGATAAAAAAAGGATTATACAATTAAAGGCGACGTCCACACACTAAGAAGGTATTACGACATTGGTTATTTGCAGATGTCTAAACAAATCATATGCAATATGTATTATGTAATTGTGACCTTTTCTTAGTTTTGGACAAATTTGGGGTTAGGACATCTGTAAAGTTTTTATTGCTGTCTCTTTTTTCTCCTTCAGATTTCCCCCTTACTGTGTATTCACAGAAAGGTACCTTCTGCCTGCCCATCACTTTCAGCAGCTTCCTGGATTCCCAGTGTGCTTTGCATCTTTCCCTGCTGCTTGATGTGATGCAATCTGGATTTCTCAAGACTACGGCCCCGTTCACATATAGCGAATTGTCGCGCGATTTCCGCCGCGATATTGCGCATTTTTGCCGCGAGAAGTCGCCGGCCAATGTTATTCAATGGAGCTGTCTTAACTCCATGTCGCGCGTCGCTCGTCGCGGTCGCAAGTCGCTTCTACCGGACCCTTTTTTCAGCGGATTTTGCGCGATTTTGCTTTTTTTCTATGGAGCCTGACGGGGAAGGCCGCGCTACCGTCGCTGGATCGTCGCTGGAACGTCGCCCCGAAAGTCGCGCTATCCCGGCCGTGTGGATCCGCTGCAAAAGGTATGTCGCTAGGTGTGAATGGGGTCTACATATCCCATTGTGCATTGTTTCCAGCAAGCAATGATAATGTTACATTGCCTAGTCGTTAAGTTGTGGTTAAGAAGGCAGGCTCTGTGACATTTGTGATACGAAGAAGTGCTTATACACAGGGCTGATGAAGTACATCATATAGACATCTTCAATAGGTAAGTTTACAAACTTCTAGAGCGATATGGTTATTAGAAGCGGGATATAACTTATGGAAATTAAATATAGAAATACAGATTCATTTTTAGTTTTTGACCATATATATCCTTTAAGCACACTGCAAAATCTGAAATGTGGCTAAGACCTTTAATATGTAGCAAATCCCTGGTGATCCTGCCAATTATTACTATTATACAGGATTTATATAGTGCCAACAGTTTGTGCAGCGTTTCACCATATAATACAAGTCAAGACAAGATGGTAAGGAGGGCCCTGCCCGTGAAAGCTTACAATCTAAAAGGGAGGGGCAAGTGATACAAGAGGTGGCAAGTGTGCAGGGATGAATTGTTTGAGAAAGAGATAGTTCAGAGGTTAGGCTGAGGTGGGATAGGCTTTCCCGATGAGATGAGTCTTTAGGGATCGCCTAAAAGCAGACAGAGTAGGAGATAGATGGACAGGTTGGAGTAGGGAGCTGCAAAGTATGGGAGAGACTCTAGAGAAGTCCTGAAGGTGAGCATGGGAGGTGTTGAGAAGGGGGTTAGAGCAGGAGGTCTTGGGAGGAGCAGAGGGGATAGTTAGGGTGATACTCTCCAAGCTCATCTCAAATTATCACCGTAACCGTCCCCTCCGCTCCTCCCAAGACTTCCTGATCTCTAGCATCCTTGCCAGTCCTCCTTGGAGAGAACCCCGTCTTGTTTGTAACTGACCATTCTAAGTATGGAAGCAGATCCAGCCTTGTATGGTCAGTCTGTATCCTTTCTTACTGCTTTGTAGCTACATGATGGTCCGTAGACCTCTGGAACCCTGGGGAGAAGAGGCTGCAGGGACCGGCGGTCTAGCAGCCTAGCGGGGCGGAGGATCAGGTAAGTACACATGTTTAATAGGGTCCCCTAGACAAAACAAGCACTTAACCCTTGCAGTGCAGGGTTAGCCCCACTTCAATTGTACTTCTTTGATTGCCTGGAGATGGGCTTTAAATATAGGCCGAAATTTCCAAGCAACGTGGCTGCAGTAATTGTCGAGCGTGCGGTTTATTTACAAAGGGGTTCAGAGCCTACAGAAGAACTCGTTGTTATTTTTTAGACATTTTTCAAGTGTTTGGAAATCCCTGAAACCCTTGAACAATTGTTACTCTTGTCTCATTCACAGATGCCGTTCCTGCAGTCAATTGTCGGCTGAGTCGAGGACAATTATATGGTAACACTGTGTTCTCTGGAAGGGAACAGGTAGAACTTTTGCAGCCCTTCTCTTCTCAGTTGGAGATCTGTCTATGTACAGTATGTGCTGCCAAAATGTGGATCGGCCAGGTGGGAAATCTTGGACAAGAGGTAAGATGTAATATGACATGAACTGAACTGTAGATGTGCAAATGGGGGGCAGGGGGGATCTACAACATGCTTGACAACTACTATATGAACGATCAGAAGCTTTTGTATGTGTGCCTTCAGGAAGTATTATGTGGCAGAGAATATGTGTATTTATAGGTACTGTATGTGCATTAGCCCAGTCATTAGGCTAATCAAATTTAGCGTGACCTCCAAAGAAATGTGTTGTTGTTTATGGAGTTTAATATTGCACTATCTGCGGTGTAAGTGCTGTATATATTCAGTGCATGTTATTTATCATCCAGCACCCCCACTGAGCGTGCGGAGCAATGCACATGACCCCAGTGCAGGGTTGCTATGGCAACTGTTCTCTGTACATTGCAACTGTCCATTACTGCTGCGCACAGCTGGGACTCTCTGACCTGTGAAGCCAGAGGGAATCTATCCATCAGCTCATATTACCACCCCACCCCCTTTACTACTGCATTTAGATTGCATTTACATGTTTTAAATCTGCACTCCTGCAATGAATAAAACAAACCCTGATTGGATATTAATGAAAATAGAGTGGTTATTTGTTTGTTAATTTTGTCTTTTTCTAAAGATTGTTTGTAGCATCTCACTATGGGATTTGCAGGTACTCGGTCTTCCTGGATTTTAGTCAGTCACAGCAAAAGAAGACATTGAAAAAGGAATTTAACACACTCCTGTACTGAAGGATTTGCACAGGGCAGAGTTTTTTTTAAGGGTCATTTTTATTTTATTATCAGGTATTTATACACTGAGTGGCCAGATTATTATGACCACCTGACGTTTCTAGGCAAATTAGCTATAATTTTGCGCTGAAGTTGCTAGAGGGCCAGACCATTATAAATTGGGAAGCAGGTTGTTTACCACAACAGTAGAAGTTATTTTTTTCTGAAGATATGGGTAAACAACGCGATTTAACAGCCTTTTTAGCGTGGGATGATTGTTGGCGCTCGGAGCCATGGAGCGAGTATCAGCAAAACAGCAGAATTCGTTAAATGTTCAAGAGCAGCTGTTGTTAAAGTGTTTAAAGACTGGACTGTCAGCCGAAAATCTGGGTCTGAACATGCGAATTGTGGCCGTCAGCGACTAGTCAATGTTAGTGCAGAACGGAGAGTGGCAAGACTGGTACAAGACAACAGAAGGGCAACAGTGCAGTGTCAGATTCCTCGCATCACCTTTCAACATCTCGTGGAGTCACAAGGCGGCCCAACGAAGTCATCTCGTGGAGTCATCTTGTGGCCCAACGAAGTACTGATGGGGTGGTCATTATAATCTGGCCACTCAGTGTATAGCGCCAACAATTTATATATTGTACATTCACATCAGTCCCTGCCCTAAAGAGCTTACAATCTAAAGTCCCTATCTTACATATACAGTACATACTAGGGCCATTTTAGATAGGAGCCAAATAACCTACCAGCATGTCTTTGGAGAGGAAAACCATGCATGCAAAGGGAGAACACGCAAACTCTATGCAGATAGTATCCTGGACAGGATTAAAACCAAAGACCCCATTGCTGCAAGGTAGAAGTACTGACCACTAAGCTGCTTCCTGTGAGTAATTGTACACCATGTAGCCCCTCAATGTCAAGAAGTGGTTTTACAGTATAGCACATACCCCTTTTTCACACAAAAAAAAACAGAAAAGTAATGTACCTTAAAGGCTAAGTTTACCTTCCTGACCATGTTTCATGTTTTTACCAATATTCAGGGTGTAACGTGAAACTGGTCACATCACAAAATAACATTGAATAACTGGTTACAGTGGCACCTGGAACTGGGTGGGATATATTGACAAGTGCCAAATTGTGACGTCTAGGACCATCCAAAAGTTGTTCAAGGAAGGAAAACCAGTGAACCAGCAACAGGGTAATGGGGGCCAAGGCTCATTGATGCACGTGGGGAGTGAAGGCTGGCCTGTGTAGTCTGATCCGATAGAAGAGCTGTTTCTGAACACACAGTGCATTTCAGTTTGTTGCCTATGGGGCTGGGTAGCTGCAGACTGGTTAGGGTGCCCATGCTGATCAGTGTCCACCTCCAAAAGTGCCTACAATGGGCATGTGAACATCAGAACTGGACTGCGGAGCAATAGAGGAAGGTGGCCTTGTCTGATGAATTACATTTTATTTCACATCATGTGGATGGCCAGTTGCATACGTGTCACTTACCCGGAGAAGAGATGGCACCAGGATGCACTATGGGAAGAAGGCAAGCCATGGGAATAGGGTGTGATGCTTTGGGCATCACACAATTGGGTCCTGCCAAAACTTGGGTCCTGCCATTCGTGTGGAGGTTACTTTGAAACATACCACATATCTAAACATTGTTTCTGACCAAGTACACCCCTTTATGGAAACAGTATTCCCTGATGGCAGTGGCGTCTTTCAGCAGGATAATGTGCCCTACCACACTGCAAAAATTGTTCAAGAATGGTTTGTGGTGTTGACTTGGCCTCCAAGTTCTCCATATCTCAATCCAATCGAGCATCTGAAGGATGTGCTGGAAAAACAAGTCTGATCCATGGAGGCCCTACCTCACAACTTACAGGACGTAAAGGATCTGCTACTGACAGCTTGGTGCCAGATACCACAGCATACTTTCAGAGGTCTTTGTGGAGTCCATACCTTCGGCGCGTTAGTGCTGTTTTGGTGGCAAAAGGGAAATTTTAAGAAAAACTCCAGGAAAACTTTTTATAAACCATGCCCCCCACACTGCAAGGGTTAAGTGCTCATTTGTGTGTAGGGAGAAAAATAACAAAGGTATACTCACCCAAAGCTCCCAGCCAGCCAGCTGTGACAGCGTTCCCTCCAGCCTGTCTCCTCCTCCATTGGAATCTTCCTCAGCATCCTCTTGTCTATACACAGTGTATAGATGTTGATTTATGGGACCTTATTCCGCTGCATAGAAGGAGGAGAGACTCTGGAAGCATCTTCTAAGAACAAGCTAGTCACAGCATCGGGTGAGTACAACTTTTTTTTTAACATAGAAACAAACAAGCACTTAACCCTGGCAGCAGTGGGGAGAGGGGGACGGTAGCCCCCACTGCCAGGGTTAATAGAATTCCTGAAGTTCTTCTTTTAGCTGGCTAAGGCCACTGTGCTAATAATTTCTTTAAACCAAACCAGTTCCAGATTCTCCAGAAAGAGAAGAAGAGTTTTCCATTTTTGCTTGGAAGAATAAAAGGGGGGCTTGTCTGAAGAGATTGGTAAATGGCGCATGTAGGTTTCCCCAGTGTGTCATTAAACATAAATGACTCCAGACGAGTACTGGCAAACATAGTTCTGCATCTTAGTAGGTGTTGTCACTGTTCTTACACTGTGGTAAATTAAAGATGAAAGGAATTATTTCAGCAAAATTGATTCCACCATTGGCGAAATTTCACCACTTCTCAATTTCGAACATTGAGCTGATTAGGCAAAACTTGCTTTCTGTAGGTGAAAAAAAAATGAAAACAATGAGGACTAATGAGGGGCCATTTGTAGGCATAAAAACAGGTCCAGGGCAGTTGTAAGGAGTTTCCATTAACCATAATGCTTTTTACCAAAATGGGGAAATTTCACCTGATGTGTCCAGGTTTTCACAACAAATATGGGGAAATTAAAACTCTCAATTTAATTTATCCGTACTGTAAAGCAGTGGTGAGGCTGATTTATCAACTAGAGGGACTGTGGCCTGCTGTCTTGGAGATTCCACTGCATTCAGACTGGATAGATGGCGTGCATCAGCTGATATGCAGTATATCAACTCCAATATTTGTAAATGAATGCCCTTATTATTAACCACTTGAATCCCAGGTGCCACATTAAATGGAGCTGGGTTAGCAGGTACTTGTATGGCATGAATCTTCTGGTATATATACAGTATATCAACTCCAATATGTCTAAAGGGATGCCCTTATTATTAACCACTTGAACCCCAGGTGCCACATTAAATGGAGCTGGGTTAGCAGTTATTTGTCCAAAGTTCTTCTAAATTAAAAGACAAACTTTAACTTTTCGCTGTGCTATTCTACTATGTAAAATAAAAATCTCACTTATGTGATATTTTCTTATTTGGAAGACTTTGTTGATAATATTTTGGGAATGCTAAATTACGTAAAAGTTAAATTACACAAATTGTAGTAACATGCATTTCTCTCTAATTTCCCCCATTTCTTTCTAATAAAAACTAGGAAATAAAAATATATTAATTCAAATCTGCTACCAAATTAAAGTGCTATCTAGCCCAAAAAAATGATATGTAATATGTTAGTTTAGACTAAAAAAGCTAAAAGATATAAGATACAAAACTGATGCATCTCCAAAACAAAAAACACAAAAGGCATTGGGTCTTAAAGGAAAGGGTAAAGGGGAGAAAAGCTTCTAGAACACAAGTGGGTCAGGTATCATGATTAGGACGGAGTTGGGGTCCATCTATTATTCATACTATATTGATGTTCGTTATTTTGTGGATTGCCTTAATTGCCTTCATCCTGTACTTTCTCTCTCTCTCACTCGATGTCTCTTAAATATATATGTGCTTAAAAAAACTATATTTGAAAAACAAGCACGTTAAGCCGTGGATTTACATTATTTATCTAATACCATAAATGTCCATTATCTAGAACCAAGCGAAACAGATGACAAACGCACTCATCAATTAGTCACCAGCTTTATAGTAAGGTGCACACGGAATGGGCTTTAAACAGTAAACAGTAAAATAGCAAAAAGTTTTCCTGGCACACTCACAAGCTTAGAATTTGTCCTTATATCAGTACTCATGCAATCATATTCTTATTGTGTATGTCACTCATATATTACACATGGCCTTCATTTGCCATATTCATAGGTATTTTAGTGAACCTTAACTCAAAAAGTGAAGTTTTGCTATGTTATAAGGAACATTTAGAAATGTCAATTGTGCCTAGGTACTACATTTTGTATTCCTCTTGAAAAGTAGCCGTGCATTTTCTGGTATGTGAGGGTACCTAGGCAATCCTGTGCCTACACCCTTATACCTAAATACTGTATCTACAGTGCAAGATGTAAGGCATTGCTGCCTCTGACTACTAGTTTCAAGAGATTTGAAGTGAAATTTGGTGGTGTCATGACTATACTGTAGGTTTTGTTTATAGTCTATTCACTAATAGTGCTTGCAGCAGTGGGGAGTTAGCATATTAGACTTTTTTCCATTATTGTTCTCTTTGCTGGAGGTTCTGACATGAGGAAGCAAAGTCCCGCTTCTACCAAGATGGCCGCCTCCACATGGCATGATAAGTCAGTAATTGGAGGAAGTTCAGCAGCAGACAGACAAGAGGCAATACTTGTGACTAGTTCTTTGTCCTCTGCCTGACATTTTTTCCTGTTCCTGTTCATTTCGTGTTTCAAAAAGTACCCAAAGGACATTGCACAGCATATAGTGTGTATAAGACCACAACGAAGAAAAGAAATGAGGTGAGATTATAGAAATAGGAGTGGAGAAAGAAATGAAGGAATGATGTAAAAAGGGAAAAAAAAGAAGACAGGAAATTTGGGGTCTCTAGCATTTGAATTTACTATACTTTAGCATTTGCATTTGAGTACTCTCCTTTGCATTTGAATAAGAAACAGGGTAAGATGTCAGCTTTGCAAAGGAAAATCTCCAGAGTTACACCCTTATGTCATCTGCCTTCAGTTTTAACAACGATTCAGACATTATGTATCTGTAATTGCATTTAAAGGAGAACTATGAGGTGAGTGATTTCCACTCATCCTCATAGTTAGAGCCGGCCTGTGACAAAGAAGCTGTCACAGGTCAGCTCTATAGATCGAGAAGTGAGCATAAACATGGCGCCAAACCGCTCACTACCTGATTATCTCCCTGCAGTGAGTGCTCCCTGCAGGTTCCCCCCCTCTCCGATCCTCCAGCGCAGAGTGGAGGAACGAACGAGGGAGGGGGCGGGTACAGCTGGTTCTTCCCCTAGATAGGCAGAGCCCGCTGTCACTCACGTAGCTGGGTGGATCTCCACAGCATTGTCGGGATCCGTCCCGGCTGCAGTGCTCTCAGTATATCGCAGGCAATAGCTCGCTATATACTGAGCTTTAGGTCACGGAAGGATGCTAGTATATCTCCTCCCGTGTCCCTTAAGAGAACTATGGGGAAAAACACTTACCCCATAGTTCTCTTTTAAATTTATAATCCAGAGCTCTAGGACAAACTTAAAAAAATATTAGCACTCGAAAATAATATCTCATAGCCCTGAAATCATAAGTAACAAATCTGAAACATCTCAAAGTTGAAACAATTATCTCAGAGTTTGAGATGAAAAATCATAAGTGATGCAACAGAACATAAATTCTTTTTATGTAAGAATAGAGAGATACAAACCTACCTCTCAGATACTGGGCCTGATTTAGTGTGATGTGAAGTGAACTGATGTGAGTCTTTTGAGTGTGTAAAGATATATCTGTAAAAAATAAGTCAAGCCAACGGGACTTGCTGTATTTTTCTTGAAGACGTTTCACTGGACATCTGACCAGCTTGTACAAAAATTCTCTGGGAATAAATATGGTGTGTAAAGATGTTCCGGAGTTTTTTCCACTTATCGTGTATAATCAATGCTAATAAACCAGACATAATCCATAATTTTCAATAGATGTAAACTAAAAATTTGTAATGATTTTCAGTGTAGTTTTTTTCACATTTTGTATAATTTTTGCCAATCTGTGTACGATGTATCTTTTTTTTCACTTTACCACTTTAAAAAATATTATACTTGAGTAAAAAGCAGTAATTTCAACAATCTTTATAGACAGCTTCTGAATCTCAGAATTATCCTTACTGTCTCAGACATAAAGTAGAACTCGTGGCACAAATTTTATTTGTCTAGGTAAAAAAAAAAGTTATACTCACCCGATCCTCGGAGTCGGCAGGCTTTTAGACTGGTTCTAAGAGGAGGATGCCGAGGAACATACCATCGCTGCAGCATAGAAAGAGAGAGGCAGGAGGGAGCACTCTGACAGATGGCTGGCTCCAAGGATGCCCCTACAGCAGCCCTTCGGTTCAGTCGGAACTCTCCGTCGGCCGAAGCGAGCCGAAATATCAGCTGAAGCTATGGCTGGATCCTTTGGCTCATTAGTGAATAACCCTCTGAGATGTGAAATGCTAGCCTGCCACACCATCTAGGTGATGATCCTCAACCACCCAGAGAGAAGTGCTACACACCTCTTAGATTTGAATCCCTTTTACATTATTCAGGCCCAGCATCAGTACCATTTCATGTAATTTGGTTTGAGATCTATTGCAATCTTGAAACATTTAATCCTGAAATCTACAAACTAGAGAGAAACTGGGCACTCACAGCTTTACTTATATATGCTTTATTCCACAGCAACAAGGATCACAGGGCAAAATCTACAGCTATTTCCCATGGATTATCCAAATTTTTTTAAAGCAACCCTGTGCTTTGCCCTGCCAGGGCAAAAGGGACATCGGAGGAGTTAATTGTTTTACCCTGCCGTGCTTTTCTTTGTTACCTGTGGAATAAATGGCATTTAAGTGAGCATGGGCGTCCTGAGGCTGAGTATCACCCGGAGCGGAGACTGGGTGACACCCCGCCGTGACGTAATCGCGCATGCGCGTGACGTTGCCGCACACGTGCACAATCGTCTTATTGACACCATCAACGTTCTCCCGGCGGGATAAAGTATGCCGCCGGGGTCCCCTCCTCTCTCCTGTCACTGTTGGGCTCTTGGTCCGTGACCGAGTGACCGACTTTTCATAGGGGGTGACACCAAAATGAGTCATTTGGTGTCACCTCTCCAATTGTGGCACCAGGGTGCGGGCCTACCCCCCCTGTGACGCCACTGTCTGTGAGTTTCCAAATGTTCTCATGTTTATGGATTTGTTGGATTCTTTAGTTATCTACGACCTGTGAGAGCTGGAGAAACCTGGAGTTAATGTGAAACTGCAAGAGCTCCCTGGGTTACTTTCATAGAATGCCAACCTTTTCGGTAATAGTACCATCACTGTCTGTAACCCTGAACACAAAGGGCCTTAGAGTAAAGGTTCACCAATTCTTTACAGTTGCATATGCAGGCAGAGCAGCAGGTTCACTTCATGGTGGCCCCACCAGCTGCTCACTTTTGTTTCTCTTCCTTGCGACTATGTTCAGGCACAACAAGCAAAGAACAGGAGCCTTTTGTAGGATCCAAGTCCTGACTCAGAGCTTACACAGGGCAAAGGACTCTCTCTCCAATTCCATCTGACAGAACTGGCTGTCTAAGTGGCCAATCACCAAGCAGCAGCATTGTCACATGGGAGGAAGGCAAATTAGCCATACCTAGAAGAACCTGATATTTTTCACTGCTGGGACAAGGAAAAGAAAGGTTAGTATAAGCTGATAGGGTTGCCACCTGTCCAGCACTCACCCAGACAGTCCGGGTTTTGAATGCTGTGTCCGGGTTTTCATGGCAGCAGAAACCCGGACACAAGATGTCAAAGCTGCTGATGGGGCCACTATAAAAGTGATCTTGTTGCTTTGGTCTGAATACAGGAAATGAAGTGCGAAAGTTGGGCCAAAAAGTTAGGCAGATGGGAAATGACTAGACGATAGTATTGCCTGTGGCCCCTCTGCAGTTGATCTTTTTCCTATTACTAACCTACCATACCATGTTCTACACTTTGTCTATGTATGGAGGTGGCCAGAGTGGTGGAGGCAAGTTTTTGATTTCTCGAGTCAGAGGCTCCAGCAAGGAGAACAGTGAGCAGCACAGTAATGACATCACCAGATCTCACTCCAAATCTCCTGATCAGTCAGAAGCAGCAATGCCTTAGATCTCACATTGCAGATATACAGCTGTGACATTACAGAACAGGAGTGTGTAGGCACCCACACATACCAGGAAGTGCCCTGCTATTTTTCAGAAGCAAATCCAGACACAAGGTACAATCTATTCAGAGTAGAATTGATTTCTGAATGTTTCCTATAACATAGACAATCTACACTTTTTGAGTTTAGATCCACTTTTTGCACCGGTGCTGGAAGCTACTGCTTTGGATCCTAAATTGATGGCTGGAACTAGTGGTGACTTTGTTCCTTAACATCACGCTAAATTGGCGTCTGATGACGCATTAAGCGCTTATGTCACACTACAGAGATGAACTCATCTCTGTGATAAACACATGAGTCAGTATTCACTAACACCTCTCTGAACAGTAAATGTACCATTAATGATGCACATTCTATTTTTGGTGTGTTCAGCATTTATGGTTTGTAAGGCCAATGCACAGCCACCAACCCTTGCCGGACAGGTTTGCTATGAGGGCCATAAACTTGTATTTTACTCGCTCATAATTCATTGCTTTTACAAAACTACTATAAATAACACAACTGTAATACAAGAATTATTTTAATCAGGACAATACAAAAAATACTATTTATATTTTATTTTATAATTATTTTATTTGATATCATTAGGATAGTCACACGTTACAATCTGATTGTACAAAAACCTTTAGTTCGGGTCTATCTGAATAAGTATAAATTACACGGATTGCTTAGCTAGGATCCCACATTATATTTTTGTTGGTTTAAGGTAGGGTTGCACAGATACCAAGTACAGAACTCGGTACAAGTACGAGTACATGTACCGATACTTTTGAGCTCCAAGACTACACTAGAGAAAAATTAAAAAATTATGAGGCAGCTGTCATTTGTAAGGAGCACACGGAGCTCCTGGGATTTGTACATCTCTGTTTTAATGTACGATTTTGTTTTTATAAATATAAATAAAGGGATGCACTGATACCAGTTTTGCGAGTACGAGTACTGGTACTTGCCGAGTACTTACAAGTACGAGTACTGATACATTTTTGTTTATTGTCATGTGACAGTTTTTCTAAAACAATACAGACCAATGATTTCAGGACAGTGGTGGAGTGCCAGAGCCAGGTCCCAGCAGCAACGGCTGCAACCCTGTTAGTTCTCATGAAAATGCCAAGTATCTGCACTGGTACTCGAAAAGTATCTGTGAATCCCTAGAAAGGCTAAGTTCACATTTCTGACCATGTTTCATGTTACATCCATATTTTATCTTTTACGAAGAATGGTGGATTTATTATTTTTCTGCAAAAGGTGGAATGATCCTTTAATTAGATAGTGATTGTACAATCACATTGTCAAACCTGTAACAGGGACGGAAGAGTTCTTCAGTTTATGCTGGAAGGTTTTCTGAATCCTCTCATGCATTATGTTTTCCAGGATTCCTTGGATTTCGAAGGTTTACTGAATCCTCTCATGTGTTATGTTTTCCAGGATTCCTTGGATTTCAAGTCTGTTGTAATGTATACAATAAATAGCTAATATTTATTCCTGTGATATGACTGCGGGGTCTGAAATACTCAGATTCAATGCCTAATTCTTAGAAACACTACCCTCTAGTGGCAAAAAAGAATCATATTTTTCTATTTGTAAGCAGAGCTCGCCAGCCTTCTTCAGCATTTAGGTCACATAGACAGGGTCCAGGGTGCATTTGTTCTAGGCTCAACAAGAGATTTCCAAGTAATGGATTAGAATGCAGAAGGAGCTTATAATTCTACCTTCTCCCGCTATTGAAATCTATATCACATTTGAATGCACGCTGAAAGGGAAAAGTAAGATTTAATAATAATTAAAAGATGGCAAAATAATGACAGCAGTTAGAGTGCTGGATTTACCATGTGCCAATAGGCCGCAGAGATAAAGAGACCGCTTATCCCTGCACAGTTATTGGACGCACATCTTGTTTCTATTATCAGTACAAAGTTATGTGCCTACAAGTCTCAGTGTGTTTACAGTATGGCCCTGAGTAGTTATAATTGTCATTTAGCTGGGATTTTCTGAAGAACAAACAAACATTTCCATACCCTCATATGGTGCAACATGTTTGGTATATAAAAATGAAGGGGCATATTTATAAAGCAGTGCCATTGTGACATTCACCAAACATTCACTGCAGATAAATGAATCACTTTAAAGAGTTGCCCCAAGAAGGTTTACCTGCGGTGAATAGTGATTGCCACATTCACTGCTTAATAAGTGTACCCATCTTGTTTTAGACATGAGGTTGGGCCCATTTATGTTTTCAAATTGGATCTACGGCAAGTGGAAGCAAGACACTCAGATAGGCTTATTTAATAAGACTGTGCAAACTTCAGATACACATAGCAGCCCC
>NW_017306366.1:256715-304549 GCF_000935625.1 Nanorana parkeri
CACACAACCCCCCCCCCCCCCCCCCCAAAAAAAAAGATGAAAACTATTCATGGGTTAGTTACATTAACACATAAGCACTGCAGTTTTTATTGCCTGCCATGTATGAAAAAATAGCCACTAAAAAAATATTTGCTGGTGTGAGTTTTAAAACACTAGGAAAATGGCCACGTTAGAAGAACTCCAGTAGCAAGGAGGCATTTTTATCAGCACAAACTGAGGCAAGTAGCACAGTGGGAAAACATCTTCCGAACCCAGGTGTCAGAGCAGTTTAATTATTCTCAAGGACTGAGTTTCCCTGAGTTGCCCACATTATCTGCATGCTGTGGCAGCAGACATCAAAATTGTCCTTTACACTTGTATTAGACTTAAAAGAGGATCTTCAATCTGTTGTGGCCACAGTGGCGAGGGAGGTAAGAGCCTGCCCTGACCTGTCTCTAAGAGAGCTGCAGCAAGTGGCCTCTCAGCTCAACCTACATCTGCTAAAAATGCAAAGACAGGTTAAAGATTGTGACAAATGGGGCAGCCGGAGAAACCTCAAGACCCATGGCATGCCGAAGTCGGTGGAACCAAATCCAGCAGGCGCTCCAGACCCTCTTTAACAATCTACTGGAAAGACCGCAAGAATTCAGGCTTGAAGATGAGACATTGGCCCGCCATGAGACATTGTGGGCCTTTTGTTTTTTATCAGCTTTTGACTTAGGGAAGAAAATAATGCACAAGGCCAGGAAAAAAGAAATCCATGGGTTGGAGGTAAAAAATGTTTAAGACCTCCCTTCTATTACGCACCACAATCACAGAGCTTTGTACCCTCTCCCAGATGCCCCCAGAGAACATCACATTGCATATCAGTGGAGGTTGCTCTTCTGCCTTTCTGCTACCCATCAAGACTGCACTGCTTTTCTCCATGTGCCAGACAACATACTTCAATTCGGTGAAACTCACCGGATCCGGGTAGTTGCAGCACTGGAATGGTACCAAGAGTTCCAGGTGCCTAACACTAGGGGTGAATTGGAACATCTTCATGAGAACCATGGGGCCGGAGATAGACTCAGTTGTCTCCTGCCTTTTGGGGGGTATTGAAGACCATAGATAAGGAATCTTTTATGGCAACATAACTGGTCACAACAGGATCCACATAGATGTCATATTTTTCTGGGGGTTTGGAATACTTGACAGAAAGGACATGATTTTTTGTGCTATATTCTTTATTGTATGTCTGACAATGCTTAAGGTGCCAAATGGTTATTAACCCTATAGCTACTCTATTCCCCCGTCTGATCTTCTCTCATCTAGAACCATTCCTCATCCTACCACTGCTACCCTCAACCTTTCAGCACCTGTACCACTCCTAACAAACTCCCACCTATCTGGCACTCAAACCTCAAATTCCTATCTCTCAACGTCGAGGGACCTAACCTACCTGAGAAGAGGTCACAGATTCTTCATGAACTTCACAAACACAGGACTCAAATATTCTTCTTACAGCAAACTCACTTTAAGAGTTATTCCATTGTTAAAGTCACAGCAATCCAACAGTATAAGATGCCACCAATGAGTCCTCGAAAACAATGCATATATTCATTCTATGAACTAAATGTGCAAAATTCACACATACTGAACAACATGCTGACAAAAAAGGGTTGATATCTTTTTCTTAAGGTGAAACTGGGGGAGAGATTAATCACTCTGGCAAATATCTACTGTGCTAATTAAAAACAGGTCATCTTTTTCCGTAGACTTCACAAATCACTATTTAAAGTTTAAAGAAGGCCTCCTTATCTTAGGAGGTGACTTTAAACTGTCCCTTAAACCCCTTTCTTGGACAGGACACTTTATTGTCACCAACAGGAAGCGAATTTTTGAGACCACTAGAGAGCTGTTCATCTGGCAGCAGTGATATTGAGGGACAACCAAGCAAGCTGTGGGGGCTGGCCAGTCGAATCTTTGCAACTGATGACTTTGCATGTTTGGTGTACAGACCATAACAACTAATGAGGCTGTGGGGAAAAAAACTTAACCCATGATCCCTGGCTTTTTTTTATTTTATTTTTTTTATTTCAATTTTTCATTGATTTTTAATGGCACCCCAGGGTGTTGCGGCACCTTGGTTGAAAAAGGCTGGGGTAAAGGATGTAGGCTGCCCAGCACACACCATGCAGCCACGTCCTCTCTATTAATCTTAAGTTGCCATTGGTGCTATTCCCTAGCTTCTGGGTACACTCCTCATTCAGACTGCACACCCTGTGCCCCCAATATTTTGGCATCTTAGGCCTCATTCACATGGACTTTTTTTAAGGGGGACAGGATGTTACAGCCTCATACTGTAATATTCACAGTTTGGCTAGCCAGGGCCCTAGGTACTCAGAACTACAGGATGACAATGGATCTACAGCAGGGAATATTTGTTCCAAAAAACGTTTCCCATGTTGTGTATATGTTGGTGATGAGCCAATACAGCTAATAACAGTGGGGAACAATCAGATGTTGATGGCTGCCCATTCAAATACTGGCAGGACTAAACAACTGGCAGGTTGAAGGGTTGGAAGAAACCACATAACACTAGCAGGTGTGCTTAAAATGACAAGTTTTTATTCATATTGCTTTCACCATTTTCAAAAACAAAAAAGTGACCTGTTGTTGTAACTGCTTAAAAAGTATTATAGTTGGGCTTTAAATTGTTTCTAGCAGCTCCTTGCCAGACCTGAGCCTTGTTATGTGGGTTAAGTGGGTCCTTAAAGCTGGTGCGGAGCTGACCGAAAACAAACGGAAATCTTTGGAACTAAGGTGGGTGGGTGGGTGGGTTTCCAGAGGGCTAAAGGCTTGTGCACACGGGCATATTCCAGGGTACATACAGGGGTATTTTTATACAGTGTAAAATATGCATGTGTTTGTTTTTTTCTTTTTTGCTCCCCAGTTAGTTCACTGGTTTAGGGACGTGGGAAATTCTCTTCTACGCCTCAGTTCCCCCAGGAAACCTATAGAGCAACAGGCTAGGCTGCTATGTGGAAGTCTTCTAACTGGCAGTAAGGGGTTTTGGCTGTGCCATTGCACCCTTGCTCTATCTGTCCATCAGTTAATATGCCTACAAACATTTACACCAATGACCCACACAGTTGCTGTAAGGAATCCTCTACACACCTGTTAAACTCATTGGCCTTTTTAGGGAACCTGTCTCTCCTTTGGTTGTTTAGATGTGAATTTGTGGATTTGTGCACTCCTGATGTGTGTAAACATGTATAAAATTCAATAAAAATTATTTATAGGAGAAAACTTTTTCCAATAATAACAAGAGCAACGGCACTAATAGTAAACAGTGTCATTATATGATAGGTAGACTTTGGCTTCATGAAGAAGTGCATTGTGGAAGTTGTACATGGGCGTACCCACATCGTAATGCCCAGCACCTCTGTTAGATCTACAATTTAATGTTCACAATGGCTTACATTTACATACTTAGTTAATGGAGAGTGTATTCCAAATTGTGGCACTGGTTAGTAAAGAGCTACATCCTAACATGCAATGAGATATACATGCTAATTTTCCTATTCACAGTGAGTTGCAGAGCTGAGCTACTTTACACCACTTATAGACAGAGATTGCATTCCCATGGAGGCAAATACACATGCATAAGGCTGCATTGCATCTTTCTGGATGCATTCTGTGTAAAATGGGTCTAATGCAGCAAGTGTTTACAAAACACAGGTAGGGCCATTATAAAAGGTTAGGGGCCCTGCAGCAAGGATCCCATTAGTGGACCCCGCTATCAGGAAATAGAGACAATGGTATGTTGATGTTGGGATTGGGGTTAATACTTGTGGAATAAAAGCATTCAAGGAAAACTGAGGTGAGTGATTTCCATTCATCCTCAAAGTTAGAGCCGACCTGTGTCAAAGAAGCTGTCACAGGTCGGCTCTATCAATCGGTAAGTGAGCAGAAACATGCAGCCGATCCATTCACTTTCCGATCGTCTCCCTGCAATGAGTGGTGACAGTCAGTCAACGCTTCCTGCAAGGATTCCCCCCTCTCTGATCCTCCAGCGCTGAGTGGAGGAATGAACCGGGGAGGGGGCGGACAAAGCTGGCTCTGCCTCTAGATAGGCAGAGCCAGCTGTCACTCACACAGCTGGGTGGATCTCGACAGTAATGTCGCGATCCGTCCCAGCTGCGGCGCTCTCAGTATATCACGGCAATAGCTCGCTATATACTGATCTTTGGGTCATGGGAGGAGGTTAGTATATGTCCTCCCGTGACCCTAAAGAGAACTATGGGGAAAACACTCACCCCATAGTTCTCTTTTAAACTGTATATATTTATATTAAAGAAGAACTCCAGGAATTTTTTCAGCAACCCCCGCACTGCAAGGGTTAAATGCTCGTTTGTGTCTAGGTGCTAAAATAACAAAATTATACTCACTGGAATCTTGGAGCCAGCCAGCTCTCTCAGGGCCCCCTCTAGCCTGTCTTCTCCCTGCATCATTGGAATCTTTTTCAGTGCCTATACACTGTGTATAGATGTTGATGATTTACGGGACCTTAGACCACTGCAGCAGAGAGGAAGAGGCATTGGAAGGACTGGTCTAAGGAGAAGCGAGCCAGGAGCTTCGGGTGAGTATAACTTTTTTTTTAAAACGTAGACACAAACGAGCACGAGTGGGGCTACCCTGCACTGCAAGGGTTAATAAAATATTTCCTGGAGTTCTTTAAAGATACACTTCAAGCTTATCTAATAAAGAGTTAAATACATAAAGCAGACAATGTACTAGCTCAGTTCCCCATTTCTCATTCTTTCTGTTTGGTTAAATTGACACAGGTGCGTTGACGCCAGAACTCATGACTCTGCCGTAAAGTAAAACTTTTAAAATCTATACAATGTACTGTATATCTGGATTAACGTTTCTGTTTCCAAGAAATTCAATGTGTGTTAAAATTGTAACATTTGCATATTGCATATCTGCTTTAAAAAGATGGAGGAACAAGATTCTGGAAATTGTTCCCTGAAAATGTGCTTACAGAAGGATGGAATTAAAGGCAGTGTAGGCTGGACACCTACAGTAGGTTATTCAGTGTAAAATGGACCCTTACTAGGAAGTCATTGAAAAAAATTAAAGATAGAAAAAAGTAATGTCTAATATGTCTGTCTATAAATCCTTCAGTTTTGTCAGTGGATGTGGAATGGAGGCCATGCAGGAATGAACTATTAAACCACAGACCTATTGAGAGGCCCCACCAGCCCCTCACATATTCTAGGATGGGATGGGGGGAGTGTATATACAGAAGAGTTCCATCACAGTCCATCAGGCAGCACCTGCACTCCAGTCTTTACTGAAAGCACTGCTGGACATTATCTAAAGCTTTCACAGACTGCATACAACCTTCAACAGTTGAGGCTCCTATGATGCCCCACAAAATGTCATGTCTAGAAACATACTTTAACTCACATTCATCTCTCACTCATACTTGATTATAGAGCTAGAAATCAAGCATCGCAACAGCGAAAAAACCTCAAAAAACTATGTAATGCGAATATATTATAATATTCTACTGTACTAAAATTTCTTAGGAACTCCACTGTAATGGGGATTTGCGTTATTTTTATTGTATATGAACAATATAAAAGGTATGAGAATGATAAACCGCTACTACAGAATCATACGATGCAGCTGGAGATGGGCTCTCCTCTACCCCTGTACGCACCCCAAGCTCCTGTGTTTACAGTAGTAGACAGCCAATCCGGCCTAACAAATGCCATAAGTGGATTGGAGGACAAAGCTGCAGATGAATTGAAGCCATATGTGTAAACATCAAAATCTGTCTACATTAGCTGCAGAATTATATTGGAATAGCACTGATGGATTAAAGGAAATATGAGTGCTGTGACCATACATTGCAAGCAGAAAGAGCCAAGGCTGTAATTTGAAGCGTAATCAAGAATCTCGGAAGAATTTACATTACTTTTTGTCTTCTGCTTACAGAACTTAACTTACAGGCAAACGATCTCCTGCAGCCAATATTACCCCCACTTTCCTCTATTGTCAGTTCTTTTTCTGTTTCTCACCCATTTTTGGATAAAGGCATCAAGGGGAGAGACCAGGGGATAACCATGTGTAGCACTGCTAAAATCAATGAAGGGACAACTATTTCATTAGTTCTAGGAAACACTGCAGCCATACTGGAAAATAACTTCAGGCTTTACTTGTCAGCTGTTCCTGATTTACTATGGCAGTCTCAGGTTTTGATTTTCCCTATATATTTTTTTTTGGCCCCAGAAAATGTCCCTTTTTTAAATTTTAATCAGTTTCACAGCCAAGTATTTTACACACTGTTGAACTTTGGATTCGAAGTGCCAAAAAGAGTATTCCAAAATCAAAGTGCCAGACTTTAATGAAACAGTGTGATTAAAAAGTACCGAATATTTTATATTATCTTTTCTCTCCTGCCCGAAGAACTTTATCACGGGCCATTTTTAACACAGTGTCCTTCTCTCTATACTATAGTTGTAGTAGTCAGCCAGAATATGTATATGAAATACATTTTCATGAGAACCTTCATGTCCAGGTTGTGTGGACAGCTATTGTGAAAATCAGGATTATGAAGAACGGGTCATATGAGTCATGGACTAAGCCGCTTTGTCCTCATTTACCTTTATCTGAGCTTGTGACAAATATGGGTCATTTCCATCTGATTGCTGAAATTCTTGTACCAATCAGCTACAGGAGTCATTTTCATCTAATGCAGGGGTGGCCAGGTGAGGTCTGGGTTTTATTATCCACAGATAAAGTCAGAAGCAAAATGAAAAAGATTTTAAACACATTGCATTTAATGTGAAAAGTTTGACTTAAAAGCGCACACGTCTCTGAAAAAAAATTAACGGAAAAGCAGCTCAATGCTTACCTGTCTGGTGGGTTATGTGCTAAAATTTCTCTCTCTTGAAGAGCTCCAGGCACCACAGCTATCTGACACTTCAAGGCTCTGTGGATCCTCCTGCCGACCTCTTTGTCAATACTGTATATGGCAAACCCTCATATTGAAGTGCATTAAATAGCTTCCTTTATGCGTGCTAAACTGCATGTGTAGGCACAGGCAGTGTTTCCCCATTCCAATAAACAGTCCACTCCTAGTACAGTGGGTACAGTGTACTGAGATTCAGATCTGCTGAGCATCATACATTGCTTTACACTTGAATCATATAACCGATTAGTTTCCTATTTTGGTGAGACTAAAAGAACATCATCTGCAAATGTCAGAGATGACACACATAGTCCTCCATATTGGACAATCCTAATTCAATGATTTTGCCTTGATATGCCATCCATGAAAACCAAAAACAGGACCGTACTCTTATCTTAAAGCAAGGATGGACAAATCCCAGGAGCCAGGTAGCCTTAAAATTTACAGCTGGCGCCTAACGTTTGAGGTTTTCTCTAGTTGTCGTCAATGGAGCTGGCTCCTAAAAAATCCTGCTGGCGCCTGGATTGGACAGACTGTCTCCTGAATTCCATATTAATTTATCCAGCCCCGTCTTAAAACAGTTTTGACCAAGCAGCCATAAAAAAAATTACCATTTAATTCAGTTTTGTGTTGCTTAAAAAATAAATGTATTTTAATATACTGTACTCCTAGCGTAAGTCCTGAATTAATCTACATATATGCGTCCTCTAATCCATTGCACAACAACACTCAGTTTAGGAGAGGGAGGTGCACCACTAGGAGCCAATCAGGCTGTGCTGCATGCACATGCTGACAGGTAACATGTTTCCAGTTGGAGAGCAAAATGAGGCTTTATTTACTAAAGGTGTATAGGCTGTTCACTTTGCAATGGATGTTTCCCTTAGCTTGCTGAATATGGTGAAAATACCCAATCAAGTGAAATGAAAAAAAACATAATTTTTTCTCATACATGATTGGATGATGGAAGTCAGCAGAGCTTCACCCCATTCACTAAGCTAAGGGAAAGTTCTCTTGCAAAGTGAACAGCCTATTTACCTTTAGTAAATCAACCCCAATTTGCTGATGGTTTATCAGTGTGGTGCAGCTCCTTCACTGTGTAATAGGCAGGCTGCTTACACTGCTTGCACATAACAAAATCAGGCTTGCAAAAGACAACGGAAGAATTTTGATATGCTTGTAGCCGATGCAACAAATATACAGCAGAAATGTAAAACTAGCATGAGTGGTGCACATTGGGAGGGATAACTTACTCGGTCCAGAATATAATACAAAATCCTCTGAGCTTTTGTCCCAATAGGCAATTAAGAGTACTATTTCTTTCCTTGTTTATGGGAGCACTTGAAAAGAATGGGGTACATCTACCTACAGATATAACTTATTGGCTGAAATGTTTCCATGTGTTCAGGAAAAGGGAAAATCCAACTGATGTGACTGGCTGTGCAATTCTGGTGCCACATGAAGGGACAAGAAAATATATAAGAATACACGATAGGTGTGCCAGGGTGATGTTGGTCCTACGGCTGCTCTTGTGTAAACACTGGGTTGGAAAGAGGTGTGCAATGGAACGACCAAGTGGAGTTGTTTATATTCATATGTTTTATAATGCCCCATAGAACAATGATGTCACCCCATCAAATCCTCATAAGCTCCATCTTTGTGTGCTGGAATAAATAGAAGCCATGCTCTTAAAGGCACTCTCCCCAAGGATAACTAGAACATATGCTCTTTTTTGTAAGCTCAGGACTTTAAAAAAAATTAAGGCAATTATACCATCGGGAGAAGAAAAGTTAAAAAGAAAATCCCCACATGTGCATACCAACACTGCAGCCAAGTTTAACACAGCAGTAGAATAATCGTAAAATATTCCAAGTGGATTGGATACATTCCAATTTATATAAATGCCGTATAGGAAAAAAAATCTCCAAGTGAGTGTTTCTATTAAATGTCTACATATGGAAATGAAATCTAAAATTAACAAGTTTTTACGATCAACTACAGTGATGTTTTCAACAGAATTTAAGGGTCTGTACACCAATATGTATTTATAATGTACGCATTTAGTATATGTCTCCGTATATGGAACCCAGTAAAGATTTGTTTTCTATGTTAATATTTACTGATCTAGGCTGTCGTTGATGCATATCTTCATCTGTCTTACAATAAGTAAATGGATGCTCTGGGCTCCTGATGTGAAAGGGGAGCTTGTGATGTAAAGGGGGGTAATCTAATGTGAAAGGAGGGGACTCTTATGTGAAGGGGAGCTTCTGATATGAAGGGAGGCTACTAGTGTGAAATAAGTACTCTAATGTAGGGTTGGGCTCGATGTTCGAGCCAAACGGGAGTTCGACTCAAGCATCGGCAGTTCGTGTGTTTGTCGTAATTGACGCTGGATTACATCGGTGGATCAATTTTGGGGGGGGGGGTCGTATCTACGCCGGGACTCTCATGTGTAATCCAGTAGAGGTTCAAAAAAATCTTGACATCTTTTGCATTCTCCACCTACCTTCTCTGAGAGTACTGGTCTCTTGAGGGAGTTAACACTTCCTTATTCGTGGTTTTAAAAAAATAACACCACTATTAGCATGCTTGTTGACCTCTTAATTGGGTCAAATCACCTTCTCCAGGTCATCTTTTACTCAGTAATACCACTACTGGAGTAAACATAGAAAATTCGACCATAGTCTTTTCCATATAGACAATTTTAATAAAAGATACGTTTAAAATAACTAATTAAACACTGTGCTGCCATCTGTGCAGTATAGTATACAAATGTGTCCCCCTGCACTCCTTACAGCGTCTTGGGCCAATAACAGCAGTGGTGCTTGTAGTGATAATCACGGATGGCTCCGTGCACATCAAATTTGTAGCTAAAGTGAGTATCACCAGCACTTGGAAGATGACTTTAAATCTTTGTGTTAGTTTATTAAAGGAAATCATCACATACATCACATAGCTAACGTTTCAGAGTCACACAGGCTCCCTTCATCAGGGAAACATTGTGACCCAATGTTGCCCCAATGAAGGGACCCTGCATGGCCCTGAAACATTGGCTATGTGATGCATGTGACGATTTCCTTTAATAAATGAACACAATGCTTTACCGTCTTCCGAGTGCTGGTGATCCTCACTTTCTACAAATGTGCATACAGTATCTCACATCAATGGTGGAATAAGGCTCTATTTTGGCATCTTTCCCAGGCTTTCGATTCCCAGGCTGTGAACTAGTTCCAATAAGTTTTTTTTTTAATTATTATTTTTTGTTATGCTATACAACAAACATATAGAGGGGCTATCTCTAATTTGACTGCACATGTGGAAAAACCTTTCTACTTGGACATAGACTGGCAGATGCCTTACTAAAAATATTGAGTTTTGTCTTGTAAGGGTTACTGATCCCATTGAGACCAGCAAGATGTTTTATTCCAATATAAGCAGAATAAAGACACGATCTGGAGGATTTATCGAAATTGGAGCAGACAGAATCCAGAGCAGTTGCCCATGGCATCCAATCAGCTTCTTTCTTCAGTTTGTTCAGTTAACCCCTTCGTGACTGACGACGTACAGTACATCTTTTTTTGTAAGGAGACAAGAGAAAAAGAAATGCCACATAATTGTGGAACATTTCCTAAGTGTGCACATGTATTCATCGGTTAAAAACATTTCTCCAAATTCCACAATCTGACAAATGTTCATCACATCGCAGCGGGTGCTTTGACACTCCTGATCAAAATGCTTTATCTTTTAGACATCCTGTCCCATCTAATGCACTTTACTTCCCAGCTAGTTTGATAGCCCCCTAATTTCTAGGATATTAAGTACTTAATATAATGTGTCATTTTAAATCACATAATAAATTTGGTAAAGTGCCTTTTAATGAGAGTTTACTGATGTGCACATGATAATATAAAGTAATGAATTGTTCATTTGCTTCTGTTTCCAGTTTTTGTAACCTGTATTGATAGCACTTAGTCATAATGGTAGGAGCACAGAAGGCGGACTACCGTGACTCGCTCTGTAATTGATAGGTGAGACGATTGCATAGAGATTTTTAAATTCATTTATACAATGCTCTGTACTATAATTATATGTATTAGGGTGTTCCTGTAACAAGTATCAGGCACACAGAGTACTTGGTAATCCAAAATACATCCCACAAATGCAGTTGATTTCACTTCTAGATGTCTATAAAGAAATAAATAATTACAAGATAATATTACTTTATATTAAACATGTCTATTGCATCACAGGGGTTTCCATGGAAAGATGTAGGCCTGGTATCAATATTTTAAAGCAAGCTCCTGCTTGCACAAACCCTCAGTCCAGTGACTGGTAATTAGTTTGCAGTAGAGCGACTTTTTCAGTTCTACAGTTGTCTGTGTAGAAAGAAAACATCTATCCCCCAACAGGTGGCAAGAAAGAATTAACAGATTTTTAAGTTCTAAAGGGATGCCTGATCTCGAACAGATTCTAAGGCCCCAGTGTGAATACACCGGGGCGGTTCGGCTGCACGGATTTGGCCACGCAGATCCGCCGATATGAACGATCCAATACATTGCTATGGGGACCGTTCATGCGACCGCGCGGGTCAGCGCGATCTGAACCGCCCCCCACCCGAACTGCTCCCTGCACTATTTTTGCCACGCTGATCAGTGCGGTTTCCATACAGCTTTCAACGGAACCTCGTTGATCAGCGCGGTTCTGAGCCTTATAAATTGCATTTCCAAAAACCTCCCTTGTGAAATCAGCGTGGCAACCGCGCTGATCCGCAACTGCCCTGGTGTGAATGGGCTCTAATAGTTACTGGTGCTGCGCATGCTCTATCGATAAACAAGAGGACCCCTTGTCCTGTAGAGGCCCCTGGATCATTGATTTCTTAGTGTAACTATTGCGACTATAATTAATGTTATCGAGGTACCCTTTCCTGAGACCCCTCTATGCGTGGCCTAAATGTAGCAGATACAATAATCGCAGACAATCTTCATCAGATAGTCGAACTCACCAAATAATTTGCATCCACGAATATCTTTATTGCATGCAGAAGGGTTCAGCAAACAACATAATGCACTTGATGTTTGTATTTGAAGGTCAAAAGGAATATTTCTGTCCTCACCTCAGCATGCCTTGAAGGAAGGATGGTCTTGTGCACACAAATTTAGTTTCATTTCCGTTTCTATTCAGAGTTTTTTTCCCCCGCTTTATGAAAATCGCTATTTCTTTAATTTGGACATTCGGACGCTGCTCCAGATTTGATAAATTCCCCTCTCTGTAGGTAAATAACAATAAGAACTCTTTAGACTCATAGACTGCTGAAATTCTTTACATGCATCATGGTTTTCACTTCTAGTGTATGGGCACCACCCCTGTCGTAAGGAAATTGGTAGGGAGTCTTGTATGCGCAAGTTCATCTCATGAATAGGACAGAATGATCTATAAATCCAGCACTGAGTGGACTTCAAAATCACCTTTGATACCTTTCCTAGTCTAAAATGTCAAAGCTTCCTCTGCTGATAGAGGTTGCTAAAATTCCCTCCAGTAGCCACTTCACAATAGAATCCACTACCACCTTTATGACTTGTCATTGGTCAGTACGGCCACATTTCCTTTTTAGTTGGGGTTTTGTGGGACCCCTGCTTGTGTCAAGTGACAAAGTGGAAAGGAACCTCATGTTTCTCTTTGCTCATCTTTGGAAATCTATATACAGAGCGCTGGTTGCCCCCCTAGCCATTGCGTAAACAAAGACTATCGAGCCCTCTGGACCATGTGCAGTGCAAACCCTGAGTCTACTGCAAGATAGAAGTCAATCAATGAATGTTTTACATGTGAAGAACACCGTGATATGACAGTTGCTGCTAGCTCAATGCACTGAACACAGGCACCCTAAAGAACAACTCCAGGTAAAAATGTTATTAACCCTTGCAGTGCGGCTACCCGCACACTGCAAGGGTTAGGTGCTTGTTTTTGCCTAGGGTAAAAAATAACAAAGTTATACTTACCCGATTCTCTGAGCTGGCCGGCTGTGACAGCGCTCTCTCTAGCCTGTCCCCTCTTACGCTGCAGCAATGGCATATCCATTAGCGTCCTCACGTCTAATACAATATGTACATATGGAATGTGATGACTCAGGGACCTAAGACTGTTGCACAGGAGGGGGAGAGATACTCCAGGGACCGGTATAAGAGCAAGCCGGCTCAGAGGATCGAGTGAGTATAACTTTTTTATGTTTGACCCTAGGCAAAAACAAGCACGTAACCCTTGCAGTCCCGGGGTATCCCCGCTGCAAGGGTTAATAATATTTCTACATGTAGTTCTTTACTGAAGTGATACTCCTATTCCATTGGTCACTTTTTCAGGTAGTTCTGTATCAATAACACTTTCATGAAGAAATCACACCGAACCATAACTCCAGATAGTCATACGTTTATATGTAGAAACACAAGCAGGGTTATTCACAGAAGGGTGAATTTTGGAGAAGGCAGGAGAAGTGACCAATCTAGGACAACATAGCTGATTTGGAACAAATCTCCAATTCAGTTCACTTTCTAGTTCAGCTATGTTGTCCTAGATTGTTCACTTCTCCAAACTCTTCATCCTTTGTGAATAACCCTGAAGATCTTGACTAAATGGTAAGTTCCTGACTCACAGGGATTGTATTGGGGTTTCAGCACGGAAGAACTGTCTTAGTTATCTCGGAATGGGAAACGGAATCAATTCTTTATTAATCCTCATTTTCCAATCCAGATCTAAATCCTTTTTTTACTATGATTCATCTGAAACAGTTCTTGCTTGTACAATTGCCACTACATAAATCCTACAGAAAGGTATTGTGCTGCCCCCTTGTGGATTCATAGAAAAGTTTTCCTGAATTTATCTGTGACCAACTTCATCTAGAAATGCTGTAAGTAGCTGACTGAGAGGTATAAGCAGGGACATCATCAGCTATTTTTGGGCACAGTTAATTAACGTGCTCCCTTTCCATTTGGTTGTACTTGTACTAAGAGAAAAACAGAGGCTGCCGCAGCTGACTTCTTCTGAAAATTAGAAAGTAATCTTTAATGAGCATTAAATCTTTGACCTGGAATGCATGCAAGGCAGGAGTTCTGACTTCACTTGGTGCATGCTTGTTCCAGGCCAATGTCTCAGAACGTATTCATGTTAGAGGATCAGCATGACTCCCAGTCAACTAACATTTATAGAAGGATGTCCGCAATTGAAGCCACCATGTTAGTCTCTGCACAGTTTTCTGTTATAATTGTCTTCATTTTTTGGGGGGGGGGATGGAGTGTGGAAGGGTTGGAACTTCTGTTTTTTTTCCCTTCAAGTGCCAAAAAAAATACCTGTCAGAAATCCATTGAGCTCATAACTTATTGAGCACTCTTCAGTGTTATCTCAGATAGTTTTAGTAGTCCTGCCCAGTTCACCTCTGTGAACTACATAACACCTATATTGAGGAAGATAAAGAGAGGGGGTGTTCTGTTCTTCACTTCTAGCATACTTCCTGCTCCTCTGCAAATACAGTACAGTAAGTGAGCGGTGTCACCCCAGTGCGTTACTGGCAGGATCATGGGGGAAAATCAAAGAAATAGAAGAAAAAGCTTGAAAAAAGAAAGAAAACTAATACAGCCATCTTATCAATGGACGGGTAAGCTGTAAAATACAGGGTGACCGACGGGAGTCGGACGTTTTTAGAACAGGTAGTACACGGTACGTGGTGATGGGAGGGGGACGAGCTAAGTGTTTCCCACCCCCCGGAATGCCAATTCAGTCACAATGAAGCAGTGGACGTTACAACATTGTCCGAAGTGGTGAGTCTATCACAGCAACGCAGTGGCTATTTCGTCGAGAATTCAATGTTGGTCGACATAGGGCCTTTCCCAGTCGCAACACAGTCCTGAGGTTGGTTGAACACTTCAGAACAACCAGAAACATTGCGATCAAGAAGCCACCAGGCCCCGCCCGCACTGCAAGGACGCCGGAAAACATTGCAAGGATGAGAGAGGCACTGGTTAGGAGCCCAGGACGGTCTGCTCGAAGACATGCAAGTGAGTTAGGGTTGAGTCGTGAATCAGTGAGAACCATTTTACAGAGAGATTTAAGATTCCACCCATACAAAATGCAGGTTGTTCAACAGCTTAACGTGAGAGATTACAAGCAACGAAAAGACTTTGCTGTGCGAATGCAAGTGATCTTGGAAGAAAATGAAATTGCAATAATCATGATGAGCGACAAAGCTCATTTTCATTTGAATGGAACAGTAAATAAGCAGAACCTTCGTTACTGGGCTCCTGAAAATCTTAGGAACACTCAATAAAACCCTCTCCACTCTGCACGTGTTACAGTGTGGTATGCGTTATCGGCCCGTATTTTTTCGAGGAAAACGGCGTAACAATGACTGTTAAATCGGAACGTTACACTCACATGTTGAACAACTTCTTAGACCAGAACTGCCAAGACGACGAATAAACATGAGAAATGTTTATTTTCAGCAGGATGGTGCCACAGCGCATACTGCCAACGCGCCAATGGAAGTTCTTTGAAACATGTTCCCTAGGCACCTCATTTCACGTTTCGGCGATGTGCCATGGCCCCCGAGGTCTCCTGACTTGTCATCATGTGATTTCTTCCTATGGGGGTACCTGAAGAGCCATGTGCACAATCACAAACCCCGTAATTTGAATGAATTGAAGGATGCCATCTGACAAGAAGTGCTCACAATTGATCAACAGCTGTTGGCTCGAGTGATGGACAATTTCAAGCGAAGGATTGAAAGCTGCATTCAAGAGGATGGTCGTCATCTAAATTACATTATTTTTCATAACTGAATAAGTAACTCAAATGGCATGTCTTGGCCTCTGTTTTTGTAAAAGTAAATACTAGGGATGCACCGATACCGATACTAGTATCGATATCGGTGCCGATTTAGAGTATTTGGGCAAGTACTCGTACTCGCCCAAATGCTCCGATGCCTAGCACCAGTACTTCCGGTATCAGGAAGCCGGGCAGCGCGTCATTAAACGCTGCCCGGTTTCGCGATTGACCGGGAAGCGGCTCCATGCTCTCTCGTCACTTTGATGAGAGAGCATGGAGCCGACTTCCCGGCCAATCAGGAAGCCGGGCAGCGTGTAATGACACGCTGCCTGGCTTCCTGGTTGGTCGGGAAGTTGGCCAATCAGGAAGCTGGCCACGTTAGGTAAGGTTACCTTACCTTAGTATGTGCAGCCTGTCCCCCCCGGGGCCTCTCCAGCGCAGCCTTCGTCTGGTACCCAGCCGGAGCCGTCTGGCCGGCCAATCAGAAAGCCGGGTGCCGTGTAATGACGCGACGCCCTGCTTTCTGATTGGCCGGGAATTTGGCCAATCAGGAAGCCGGGCGCCGTCTAATGACGCGACGCCCTGCTTTCTGATTGGCCGGCCAGACGGCTCCGGCTGGGTACCAGACGAAGGCTGCGCTGGAGAGGCCCCGGGGTCACAGGCTGCACATACTAAGGTAAGAGGGGACTTTCTTGTTAAACGGGAAGCCGGGTGGCGACTCTTTACACGCTGCCCGGCTTTCCGGCTAATCAGGAAGCCAGGTGGCGAGTAATTACACGCCACCTGGCTTCCTGAATGGGAGTCGCGTTACTCGGTAATTGGTATCGGCGAGTACCGAAAAAAAATTATCGGTACTCCTACTCGATACCAAAATACCGGTATCGGTGCATCCCTAGTAAATACATTTCGAGTTGAAACCGTCTGACTCCCGACGTTCTCCCTGTATAAAATGTTTGCTTTGGGCTTTAAATACACTTTAAACCCTAACTAAGTTATACAAAGGTGTATAAGGTAGATCCCAAGAAGCAAGTCTGCTGGAAAGCTCCACGTTGGGGAAAGGTAATTTAAGAGAAAGCAAGACCTACTCTACAGTACTTACTGCAGGGACAAAGGCCAATGGTTTCATTCCACCAAGCAGAAGCATGCACAAAAGGTGGGCGACAAACATTTAGAGGGGTAATCCTCCTTCATCAAGAGAACTTCTATTTGAAAGTCTTCATCTCTTATTACTTGAACAAACTAAGTTATAAAATCAGTTAATGCCTGTTGTGTTCCTTAAAGTGATATTAAAGTCAAAAGGTTTTTAAGCTATTTCAAATGCTGATTAAATCACTTACAATGGATGTTGCTCCTAGATGTTGTATGGTTTTAGTTTCCTGCAGAATCAGCGGGTCCCCTGAGCACTGGCCCTGATATCCTGTTTTAGGGTGGCTCCTTTCCCTTGCAGGGTCCTATGGAGCCACCCTTGTGTGTGCTAGTAGACGGTGTGTCTCCACAAACACAGAGGCACAGCAAGGCAAACCACTCCCCTCCCCCCTGCTCCTCATTTATTCCTTCTCCAAACTAGTACCAAGGACAACGGCTGGAAATTTGCTGTCTACTATGACCTTGTACTGGACAATAAGTTCAGGGAAGCTGAGATGAGAGAGTTGGTGCTGTTCAGAAACATGATGAAACGTGATTTCTATAAGTATTTGGGCAAAGATTTATAGAAATACTTTGCTGGTCCATGTATATTTGTTTGTTCTGGATTCATTATTGAAAAAAGTTTGAGAGTTTACTACTACTTTAATCATCTATATTTTCCCAGAAGATATAAGTGTTTCAAAACCTAACTCCACCCAGAACATTTTTTTTATTTTGGGCCAGGGTTTGAAGCCCTTGGTCGTCTCAGCTGCTGTTCTTGGTCTTCATAGGGAGATCTTCCATCAAAGCCAGCCCCACAATGGCAGACAATGTTATGCTGCCACCAGCACCCTAAAAAATTCTCCATAGCAATTCAAGGACTGGGGAACCAGGATGTTCTTCTAACAGAAGATCTTCGGATCTCACAGCTTTGTAGGGATTGGTGGGGGTTTTACTGGGGGTCCCAAATTCAAGCCTAGAATCAAACACTTTCCCCAATCTTTCTAATATATGCCCCAGGTAACCTAATTGCCCAGGCATGTACACCTGTCCAGCTATTAAACAAGGGTCCAACTTTCCCTGTAAGATTTTGAATCTTTTTTACCCTACACTGTCACCTTGCCTATGCAAGGGAAAAGTGAAAGTGTTTCTGCAAAGAGCCCTGTCAGGATGGCATCAAAACATGTCTGATGCCATCAGAACTCAAATAGGTCATTACTGGATGGTCTTCAGCTGTTACTCTGTGACTTGAACCTGAACCTTTTCCTGAGATCTGCTTTCCCATTGCTGACCCAGTCTGCCCTTGGACTTGTCTCTGCTCTGCCTTCCTGTTATTTACCTCAGCTGGTTCCTGAACACAGCTCATCTCTGCTGACTCCTGGTGTGACCTCGGCTAGTTCTTGAACACAGCTCATCTCTGCTGACTCCTGGTGTGACCTCGGCTAGTTCCTGAACACAGCTCATCTCTGCTGACTCCTCGTGTGACCTCAGCTAGTTCCTGACTATAGCTTGTCTCTGCTGACTCCTGCTGTGACCTCGGCTAGTTCCTGACTACAGCTTGTCTCTGCTGACCCCTGGTGTGACCTCAGTTAGTTCCTGACTATGTCTTGCCTCTGCTGATTTCCTGGTCTGACTTTGGCCTGCCTCCTGACCATGACTCTGCCTTCCACCCTGTCTGCTTTCCATCTTCTCAGCTGCCCACCATCCCCGGTTCCAGACTACACTCTCAGCCTGCCAAGGGCTCCATTATTTCTGCCTGCTGTCTTCCAAACTGCTTCCTTTCAGTGACCTTTCCATCGATCTGCACATACACATCACAATCAAGTCTTGCTTTAGAAATAAGTTTCCACTGACTGCACCAGAGCTGTAAGGGAAGCCTTCTTCTCATCACAGCCTCTAACCAGGTAACTGACAGGCCCCCGAACCACCTAATACTCTCTATGCCTGGGCTTCCTCGCTGCTCATTCTTCCATTGCAGCTAGCAGGAAAATCCTCTGTGCCAATGACCATAGGAAGCAATGATGTCACTCCCTGAGTCATGTGACATTGCTTGTTCCTAGCAATTGGTGGCTAGGTCTGATCACTGTCATAGGGGAGGAGGTCACATGCTCCCCCTTACAAGGACATGCCAACTCCAACGCAGAGTGGCAGGGCAGCACAGATAAGGTAAGACCCTGTACAACCATCGCAAGACTAAGGTCTTGCGATGGTTGTAGAGTGTATGGCCACCTTTAGAATGCAACAGATATTGGGAGCACACAACACTTCAAACTGGGTGGGAACAAAGCCAGAAGCAATAATAGGGAGGTCTCACCATTGGAGAGAATATACGAAGATATTCAGACCATCAAACTCTACCTGTAACATATATATCACTTTTAGGAGAAGTGACTCTAGAAATGTCTAAGTCTATAACTGAGACTTCACACTTCTTGTTTTATCAGTTACTTTTAAATATGAAGTTTCTTGCTCTTCCATCCTCAGCACACAGTGGGAAGATGAGATAGTTGCTGCTGTGGCATGATGGACTTCCGGTGACATTTTATAACACATTTGATTTGGTTGCAGAACTTTAAAAATTATACTTAAGTTTTCCTTTTCTATTTTTTCCTGGAGATGATAAGCCTCCCCCCTTTAATTATGGAAGTTTTGCCTCTGCTAAGCACTTCCACGTATTGACTGCGTTCCACATCTAGAGCTTCAGTAACAGCGGGAACATGTAAAAAAACTGCTTATTGTTTGCCTTTGTTGAAGTTTGTTTTTGTACACCAGTCGAATGATATGTGGACATGATGCTGGTAAAATATAAATTGTGGGGAAAGATAAACTTTCCCGTAACTTAAATCTAAACACATGTGTAAAAGCTTCTATGACAAATGTATTCAGTGGTTTAGGGGATCATGCCAGAAACTACTCATACTGAGATTTGGAACTTCATCCAACAAAACCAAAAATTACTTACAGTGTTATTCACAAGAGGGTGAAGAGTTTGGAGAAGGCAGGAGAAGTGAACAATCTAGGACAACATAGCTGACCTGGAAAGTGAGCTGAATTGGAAACTTTTTCCAAATCAGCTATGTTGTCCTAGATTGTTCTTCTCCTGCCTTCTCCAAACTCTTCACCCTTTTGTGAATAGCCCTGTTAATTCTTAACCGACACCCAACATTTAACCCTTAACATTCAACCTGACATGAACAGTTAACCCTTCACTATACCCTGTCTTTATTCTGTAAACTATGACTTAAAATTAACCCTTTATGCCCTAGTCCTGGTTAGACATGTTTCTCCCCCCCAGTCTTAGTATAAATGCCCTTTTTCTAGGTGTGTTCTGTCCAGTCATGTGACAAATGGTGGTCCTCCTCTCTGGCAGTAATCGGTCATTACTGTTGCAAAGAACAGCGTTTACATAGTGACACGTGAGTGCCATCCTGTGCTGCACTGGTGCCAGCCTGGACCAGCGTGTCGACACACTATCAGGGGCTGCCCATGACAATCTGGGCTCATAGGAAGTATTCAACACGGAAGCGGCTCAGCCATCAGGATAAGAGGAGGACGTAGAGGGCAGTGCTGGAATATGGAGAGGGTATTGCTTTGCATTTTTTTTTTTATTTAAAAACAAAGCACAGGAAACCCATTTAAAAAATGGAGCTGGGCTTCAACACAATCTTCAAAGCACTCCTGGGCATTGCCCGTGCGTCAAACCATTTATGCCACTCTTCCCAGCAGCTCATGAATTCTTTTGCTCTCCCATCAATCCTTTCAACCTCTGAGAGCAAAGAAAATGCCTAGTACTTCTTAGTATGGAAGAGCATGTTACTTTTCTCTTCTTCCTTTCATGTGACAGTGCTGATGCTTGGTGGCTAGATGCTGTCACATGGGGTGAAGAAACATCAGGGCCATCCCTAGACATCTCACCACCCTAGGCCCTAGGCACGTTCCAGCTGGATCACTGATGTCAATGGTTGCCAGGAGCTGGGTGACCAGTGATGTCAGTGAGCTGGGTGAGATGCCGGCCAGAGTGCCCCAGGTTGCTAAGAGCTCTTAGCAACCTGGGACGCTCTGGCTGGAAAGGGGGCGGCAGGCACACCTGCCACTCCCCCCACATGACCCAATGAGATGCTGCCTGAGGCATCTGCATCAGGATGCCTCATTTCAGAGACGGCCCTTATAGACAGCCCCGTGTAAGTTCTGATGAGAGTGACTGGGAGCTTACACAGGGATTCCTTTGCCTACTTCTGGGGACTGAATAGAGCAGCAGGGAGAGAAGGAGAAGTGTGTATCTGCTGCAAGGAAGGGCAGCAATAAAGAGAACCTATTGCTTTGCTCTGTATGAAGGAGAAGGAACACCCAATGGTGCTAGGAAGCACCTGAAACTCCAAGGTGTGCAGGAACATATCCAGGAACTATGAAAGGGTGGTCTTGTTGCTGGAGTTTTCAAGTGGTTTAAGATGACAGCAGACCACACAGCCCACCAGACTTATTCTGCAAATATGAGAACAGTAAACCCTCCAAAAATGTAAAAAAAATAAGTTAAAATTACTTCTAATTAGTAATTACTGCTCTACATGAAAACAAAGACATAAAGTTTAGGCTTTAACTCGCAATTTACTTTAAATAACGCTAATTTATTCCACCGCTGGCTTGTGCAAAATTATTGATCCTATGTAGCAGACAATAGCCAAAATATAAGATCAAGCAACTGGGCTACATCTACGCCAATGGCTGTACTGTTCGCCAAACCATCTGCTATTGTACAGCAGCATACTGCTGAATTTATCTCACATATGTTGACAACTGACAGATGCTGTATCTCTCTAGCCTGGAAACCAGATTTGGCTCCATCAATATAATTACTTGAAGCTAGACAAATTTATTCTAATGGAATGTTTAGCAACTTTTCTGAGGCACAGCTTGAAGTTTAGAAGGGATCAGAACCTCACTTTTATGGTCTTATGGAATGCTCGATCTACCAGCCTCTCACTTACATAAAGAGCTTTGGCTGTATGTACATTCTGTTCGCATGAAGCACAGTTATCACTCATGGTTACTGTTTTCTTGTAAAATTGATTCTATCCGAATAGAGTTACAAAAACAAATTGTTCCAGATAGTGGTTTGCATATTGGCAAGGCAGGTGTAAAATGTTATAGCAAAAGCAGCGCAACTGAGATAATGGGCAAAAGTACAAAAATTTGATTTATTGGACAATCACTTGCTATTTAGTGGCAGCACAGTGAATTGAGGTCCTAATAGTTAATTTGCTACTATAGCCACTGTCCATGTTAGTATAAAATACTTGAGCATTGGTGATAGGTATAAGGGGGGGCCCTAACCTTTAGTCCTGTTGCCACTGCTTCAGATTTATCATATAAAACCTATGCAAACCCAGCAGTTAATGTGGCCAGCCCATTACGCTCATTTGGACTTTCTTTTAGGGATGTTCAGATACCAAGTACCGTACTTAGTACAAGTACAAGTACAGATACTTTTCCATGTCCAAGACTAGACTAGAGAAAAACTTAACAGTTAGGAGGGAGCTGTCATTTTTAAGTAGAATACGGGGCTCCTGGGATTTCTGCATCCCTGTTTTAATGTATAATTTGTTATATATATATTAGGGATGTACCGGCACCATTTATTCCAGACCAAGTACCGACACTTGTCCAAGTAAGGGTCCGTTCACACCATCCTCTGCCCAATTCTGGCTGGAACACATTGGATCGCATTGCGGCCGGCTCACTTTGTTGTGGGGCGGGAGGGAGCATGGTGGTCCATTGAAGTGAATGGCACCGTAGCCAATCCCTCCGGTTGCACTGCGATTGGCTGCATGAGAACGCAAGGCACATCAATGCGGTGCCATTCACCTCAATGGATCGCCACGCCCCCTCCCACCCCACAACAAACTGAGCCGGCCGCAATGCGATCCAGTGCGTTCCAGCCACAATCGGGCCTGAACGCACTGAGGATGGTGTGAACGAGGCCTAATACAGATACCAATTACTGATACATTTTTGTTTACAGTATTGTATTGTGAAAGTTTTTCTAAAACAATACAGACTAATGATTTCAGGACAGTGGTGGAGCGCCAGGGCCCAGTCCTAGCTGCAACCCTGGTAGTTCTCGTGAAAATGCCAAGTATCTGCACTGGTATCTGAACATCCCTACTTTCCTTCACCTCTAATTTCTTAAAGCACGGTGCAGTGGAGTCACTGCTGCATTAAGCAGAGATTGCGCCATAGGATACTACATTTTATAAATGAGCTGCAAAATGCAGGCTATAGTATGCAGTAGTACTACGGATAGTGATATCTGTTATAAATAGACCTCCTAATGAAAACAGAATTTTCATGTAAAAAAAAAGTTTGTGTGGGGTGCTATTCATGCAATACAATTTACATAAACAGTACTGTACACCAAAATGCTCCTGCATTATAGCACATTGCAACACATAGATATGCGTTTCATTAGAAAAATGGTACAGGTACATTTTTTCATGTGTTTAGGTGCACTGCCAGCCTATTTATAATGAACATGTTATGGATGTGGATGTGACCAACTGCCTTAAAGATGTGTTGTCCAAGGTAATTTCCTTGTTGAATCTCAGGACTGCTGTAAATTCAAGCTGGATCCTGGTCACTTTTGGAAGCAACGCTGGCGAGGGACACAAATGGCAGAGTTAAGTGAGTATTAAAAGGCTTCATACTGTATTTTGTGGTGATAACTGCTAATTGGATGAGAAGGGGGTAGGATAAATGGATAGGAGGGAAAATTGTGATGTCTGAATATTGGCTTAAAACCTACCCTAAAATTAAGAAATTACCATCCAAAGATAAGACTTTTGTATTTAGTGTAAAAAATCTTCCTTGAAGGCCATTTAGGGACACAGGAATGTTAGAAATTCTTAAACAATTGGGTTATACTGCTGCTTACAGGAGGTTGGAACACTGGTAAAAAAAAAAACCTTTAAGCCAGCCCCCCCTATAACGCCACCTCGAAGCATTGTGTTTCAGTTTTGTAAGCAAGCAGTACAAGAACATTTAACACAGATGGGCAGGACCTGTGTCCCTCAATGGACTTCAGGAATTACATTTTACACTAAGTACAAAAATCTTAATTTTTTTTATCTTACATGAGGGACACATAGCCAAGATGTCCAAAAGCAGTCTGAGGGGAGAGAAAAAGTCACTAAGAGATCCAACAGATGTGGAGATAATGTGTCAGGATCCAGATCTGAACCCAGGGCCTCTGCTGTGTCTGGCAGGGGCTCTACCTGCTGAGCCACTCTGAAACCTTGGATAGCTCCTTGGATAGCTCCTTGGATAGCTCCTTGCCTGCTCTCATGTGTAATCCTCAGGTGAACCTAGTTTCTGCTGAACTCCTTGCTCCTCCCTTGAACTTCCTATTTTAGCCATGCCTCTGCACTTCCTGTTTGCCAGATTATTGTGCTCCTGCCAATATCTTGCTTCCTGCTCCTTCTGTGATACAATCCTCTCATATTGCTACCAATGTACCGAACTTTGGCTGCAGATTTACCGACTACTCTCATCGTCTTCTGCTTCATACCTGATACCTTTGGCTACTGACCTTGGCTTGCTCTTTGACTACACTTCTGCTTGCTCCTATACTACTACCGTTTGCTTGTGTACCAAACTCGGCCTGTTATACCACAAATTTGCCTGCTGTTTCAGCTAATGGACTCTGAGCCTGATCCCTGATCATGACATAATGCTTCAAAGGAATCAATGCTTGAACAAAGACTAAAGCATAGCCAACCAGATGTGGAAAGTGCAGTGGCCAAGGGGAGGACACCTAGGATCAACCTGATGCTCCAGGCCAGAACAGAGAATCACCAATAAAGGGAAAAAATGCTACCTGAAGGAACAATAGGCTTCAATTACCGAAGTGGAGATCCAAGCAACCATCCACCAAAAATGGGTACAACAGCACACTGCCTGAAAAGAAGGAGACCAGAGACTAACTAATGTAGTTAACAAAAGTTAAATGTTTACTGGGCAAAGTCACACAGAGAAAAATCCCAAAGGAGAAATACCTATAGACATTCTATTTCCAATAACCAAAAACCGCAACTGCAGGAAAAGCGTAAGCCTAGCTTATCTAACCCTTGACTTCAGGCAAAGGAAGCTAGGGCTGACATAGCAGGTCTGGAGAAAAGCCAACAGCCAGAGGCTTAAGCTGCATACTCCTAACCCTTGACTACAGGGGGAGGGAGGTCAGTGATAAGAAAGGATGATACCTGGTAGACCACTAATATCTTAGTGAGATATCCATAGATATGACAGTTGTTGATGAGCGAACCCAGCAAAGTTTGGTTTGTTTTACGTTCGTTGAACAATTAAAAAACCCACAAACTCCAAACATAGTGCCCAAACCCCATTGAAGTCTATGTGAGCCAAGTCTTTAAATTTTTTTCTGCCATTTTCCAAGGCCAATTTGCAAGCTTTTGTTAAAGATGACAAAGTTAGCTGGGCACAGCCATGGGGGATATTTGCCAATGCAAAAAAATGTGAAGAAGTACCGCTCAGCGGTTAGCAGCTCTTAAATGGCAAGAATAAAAATACATAATTAATTAAAATAGCATGCTTGCGAAAATGAATTAAACCTGCAGGTAAAGTGACACACCTGTAGGTGTACTCCTGCAAAATGACATTTGGAAATAAAATAAAATACTAATGCCACTAAATTACATGTCCTGGCTACTTGGTTTAAAAACAGAAGAGAGCAGCTGGGAAATGTCAGCAACATTTATACCAGGCCCTTACAGTATGCTTGATGAGGGTCAAGTATAAAAAAAAAAAATTTTGAGACCCCACACAAAAAAACTAAATACATTTGTGTTTTTTAAAAAAAAGGTATGGGGCCCCCCAAAATCCAGAATACTGCTACTTAATCAATCAGTAGGTTCAAGCGAGCGAACTGACCAAAACTGATCATTTGGTTTATCTGTTCTGTGAACCTAGAACAGCTCGAGTTCAAATCAAACTCACCATCATCCTGAACCCGAAGCTTATTCCTAGTGAGAGCCCACACAGCATAAAATCGCAATGGAGTGAAGGAAAATTATATCCTTAAACTGGGAAAAAAAGTGAAGGGTACTCCAGGACATCGGGACTAGAAGGATGAGAAGGGTTCCTTCCAACCAATGCTTAGGTGTTTCAGGGTGTGGAAGCCACACTGCAAACCTGCCTGAACCGAAGACAATATTTTGACTCTAGGAAAGACAGTGTGGTCCTGAATAACACAGTCAACCCTGACTAGCATATTGAGTAGTACCTTTTTTTAGAGGTGAAGCTCTTACAGCCTTCAGATGAAGTCTAGCGGAGGTCACATCAAAAGACCAACCAACAGATGGAGCCTTTGACGACTCAAGAACGGGTTCTTCTGGAGAGGCAAGAGGATACATCCATAAGGGAAAATCATCCAGGTGGCGTCTGATGAGACCAGCATGGTGTTTTGCCCAAATTCCTGACTCCCTAACTGACAAGACTTTGAGACTGCATGTCAAGCAGGTACCTTGCTAAAAAGGAAATTCCCCAACAATCCCACAGACCCCAAAGGGATGAACAGGTAATAATCTGCTAAACTACAGGATCTTGTCAAAGGTCCACAAGGAGTGAACTTTTTTATGGAGAAGTTGAACCAGGCAACCCCACTTGAAGTTGAATCAGGATAACTAACACTAGATAGTTATTAATTCATGTTTAGAAAAGGAGTGCAGCCAGTAGGACCCTCCACTATAAGCGACCTGTGAAAAGCCAGTAAAATTGACTTCTTCAGGGGAGGTCTCCTGAGTGTTCTGCAATGTTGATCCAAAAAAAAGGCACCCCTAGAGTGAATATAAATTTTAGTAAAAAAAGAATATATATTAACTAGACTAGCCATTCTAATTTAACATTTGCTAGACTCTACTTTTTGTAATTTTTTGTTATCAAAAATTAGCTTTCTGCTTCAGTCACAGCCACTATGGTTTTATAAAAATGTTAATTATTTTTCCTTGAGAAATGGCAACCTGGAGGCCTTCCTTACACTGTTTGTACAGAGAAATACCCCAAAAAGCTAATTTCCTGCTTGTGGGATTCTCTCACTGCTATATGCGATATCAGTACAGGAAAATGGCAGTTTTTTTCCCAGCAAAGAGAAATTTAAGAACTGGAAAGTTCACTTGGAGTGGATTGAATGTTTCTCAACTAAACTGAAGTTTCACTTCAAAGTTTGGCTTGCATACTTAGTTGCTGAAGTTGAAAAAAAACAATTGTAAAGACATAAAGTGAACACAATTCACTTCAAAAATAATTATCATATTTGCTATGGAAATATAATAGTTTGGGGCAGGGCCGAATTTACCATTAGGCATTGTAGGCCTGTAGAAAGGGAGAACCTAATATGTTTAACTCAAGGACCATGGGGAACAAAAGTAGCCACCCTCCAGAAGGAAGGACAGTGTCAGCACCAATTCAGAGATGATTTGAGGATCTACAGCCGAGTGATACACAAATAAGATACATTTTTGTTAATACTTAGGGTACTTGAATGCATTTTTAAGATTTAACTCTTGAGTTTAGTGTCATTTTAAGTGAAAACTGTATAGTTATCACTTTTTTACAACTGTATAGTTGTCACTTTTTTCCCATTATTAGTAGAAATGCAGTCATGTCATATACTGTAAGCTTGTTTACACATTGCCATACTATTCTAAGCTAGGTTAGGGGTGATCCTGGCAGAGGGGTACTACGTTGGATGCCAAATGTTGTGTACCCACAAGCTCCAGTGATGGAACTATGAATCTGTTTTGGACATGGAAACTAAAACTAAAGTGTTTGTATGTGCTGTCCATCCAAAAACATGTTGTTTTTGGTAGATGGTAAAAAGAAATGTGAAAGTGTCACTTATTCGGAAGATCTATGTCTCTGAAAACCTATGGCAAACATTTTATTTTATTGTTCTCCCTAAAAGTACCCCGTGTAACTTCACCAAAACTGGGAAAAGTGTTTCTTTTGTGTTCGGTGATATGTTGCTACTTTACTTACAAGCATGATATCACTACTCTGGCAGGGCAGTGTCACATCTGAAAACAGTATAGGTCCACTCAGAATATCTGTGCAATATCCAGTCTACCACTCCAAGTACAAAGGAGGCATATTCAGCAAGTTTCATTTATTTAAGAACAAAATTCACTTATACATTTTTTTTTTTTACCTTTAGAACAAATGGAGTTTCTGTTTTGTACACAAGTTGGCGGATTTCTCCTTAAAGTGCTCTTATTACATCATCCAAAATACAAAAGATGGTAAAACCAAACAAATATAGAAAATAATCCCAATAACTTAAAAAAATACTGCTTTAATAAGAATCACAGTACATAGATATCCATTGCACGTGGCCACTCTTCCACCAGTGTCACATGTCTTCTGGTGCCAGAAGAACACCCTCTCTGCTACTTTTGATGTTCAGTGGGAACATACGGAATAGGAGTTAAAACAATTAATACATTGAACTTTTTTTGCAAGAATCATTTTTATATATATATATTTATATATTTATATTATATATATGTGTTATTTATACACAAAGCCTTATAATACATGGTTGATCTGGGGATCATTCCTGGCTCAGATTCCTCAGTGCACAGACATCCTGCTGTTTACTGTACAGTATTTACAAGTTCGCCCATTGTCTCATAGGGGAGGTTTCCCCCGGCCGGTCACAGGTCTCACACATGTTGCGTTCACCCAGAGGCAGGGAATGGCTTGGTTTGTGCTGAGATGATTCCCTGTCTCTCTCAGGGGGCTGGAGGGTACATCAGTTTTCGTGGCGCCCAGATGTAGCTCAGTGGAGCAGGATTGGAGGTTTGAAGGAACAGTTCTCTGTGCAGGCTCTTGGTGTCAGCATCTTTGAAGAGAACACATGGACAATATTGGAGTTTAGATGGAGAACATAGATCGGGCATTGATTGTCTGTTTTCCTCCCAAGCTACACGCATTTTATTCATAATAATCTACATTACATCTACATTATGCCAATGAACGGGATCCATATATTTAACAAGACACAGGGATTCTGGAGCATTAGTATGATGAAAGCAAAGGGACATGCCAAATCTAATGTCTACTTTACAAGGGGCTAACATCACTCTTTATTAGAGTGCAACTGAAGCCAAAACCTTTTTTTTTTTTTAGTTTTGCATAGAGTGGAGAGGGATTAGAACTCCTGTCAGGTTTTTACTACTGTCTGTGTAGATTCACTGTATATTTGTCGTGGTGACCATTATCAATAAAAGTGAAGAAAAAGCCCACATTTTGAGTTGTCATCAGAACAGGAATAGATAGGAAATCTTCCAATGTGGACACTGGTTCTGGTGACCCCGCTGGCCACTAGGGATTTCCCCTATTTAGAGGAATTTTTTCTCACTTACTGTTGTGGCTACTGGACAGGAAGTGAAGGAAAATCCCTGCAATGGGACCCAGATGGCAAAACAAAAAGCTGATGGGGGTTGTATCCTCCCTTACTCAACCACTTGTACTTTAAACTTACGACAACGCACAAAAATATTGCTTATATCCATTTGGTGTTTTTTTTTTCAATGTGTCAGCTTTAGTAGTGCCCTTATTAATATTTAAAACCTGTCACCTCTAATTTCTAGCTTCTGTAGTAAGTAGTATCAGTGACTTTGTATGGTACTCTTTTTTTGCTTAGATAATACCATCTGTGTCACAATGAAATACAGAAATCCCTGGGCTTCACGTATGATTTTGGTGCACCTTTATTGCTGAATTTTGTATATTGCCTGTAGTTCTCCTTTAATATGACTCATGTCATGTCATGAAATAGGTATGGGGGTGCCATTGCAGGCCTCCTGGAAATGCTAAATGCCTAGCTATGTCTGACTTCACTATATATCAGTCACAGTCCGGCACAAACATGCTGTAAATAGGTGTCAGAAAAGTGTCAGAATTATTTATCCCTATACTTGTTCCAGGTCAACAACATCCTTAAAGTTAACGTATCAGAATGACAACCAGGGAACTAGCATTCCTAAAGGAGAATTCAGTAATGGCAGCCTCCATTAATATCTCATGACAGTGTCCCTTTAAGGAAGCAAAGAGCGATATACAAATGGATGTAACTCATATAAACCAATGAGCAAGAATCTTTCATTGTTCTGTGACTATCCTAAGCTGATATAAGGTGAAAATGTACATGCTATGGGTTACCACATGTCACTGCTTTATGCAGGGTCTTAGTATTATTATATAACCAGCCTTTTTGTGTGTACATGTATGTGTACTAGTCACACTTTAGCAGTATAGCATTTGTACCATATTGGCTACCATAATGGGCAGCATAGTGGTTGGCGCTTCTACCTTGCAGCACTAGGGATCACTGGTTTGAATCCCAGCCAGAACACTATCTGCAAGGAGCCTCCATTAATATCTCATGACAGTGTCTCTTTAAGGAAGCAAAGGGCAATATACAAAGCGTAATAACTTGCAGAAACCAATCAGCAAGAATATTTAATTGTTCTGACTGTCCTAAGCTGATAAAAGATGAAAATGTACTACATGCTATGGGTTACTGCATGTCACTGCTTTATGCAGGGGCTTATTATTATTATTGTTATATAACCAAGCCTTTTTGTGTGTATATATGTATGTGTACTGGTCACACTTCTCCCTCTGCCACCGTGGATTTCCTCCCACACTCCAAAGACATGCTGTTAGGTTAATCGGCTCCTGTCTAAATTGGCTCTTGTATGTAAGTATGTGAGATAGGAATCTTAGATTGTAAGCTCCTTGAGGGCAAGGACTGATGTAAAGCACTGCGTAAACTGTCGGTGTTAAATAAATACCTGTAATAAAAAAAATTGTATTAACCCCATTCTTCTGTTAGTAAGCTATTTCTGCATCCTTCCCATTACTTCATAGCCCTTTAATAGATCCTCCATCGTACGTACGGTATATCCCCAATACCTTGCAGTATTTTGGTAACCCCTGCATAATTATTTTAGTTTTTTTCAGCAGTCACTGAATTGCACATTCACCTTACACTGTTTGTTCTACAAATGTTGTCCTCTCTTATCTGTGTGCCTCTAATTTCCTAATTTCTTTCTCTGTACAATCACTTCTATAAAGCACCAATGCTCACGGTACATTCTCAGTGTCTATGGAGTCCCACTCGTTCTGTATGCACAGTTTTTATACACTTTAAATTGCTCTGTGACACACTTTTCTCCTGTCTCCTTTGTTAATACCTTTTAATTTCTGCTGGATGGCATAGCGTGCTTTCCTCTCCTGATCCAGTTCATTACACAAGGTGTCTGGGGAAAAAAAAAGAGACTTTAGCTTCTCATGCTCAATGACAGGCTCTTCTCCAAATACTCAACCCTTTCCTCACCAGACAGTGCAGGGTTACCATTGCCTCCTATCTCAGCCTGAACACAGTCATCCTTCTACTGCATTAATCACTGTGCAAAACCTTAGCAGAACCATTTAAACATTTTGACACATCCAAAGATTGGGTTCATTGTAAAATATGAATCACATGTACAACCAGAGTTATAATAATTCATTAATATAATAATATATTTTAGGCTCAGTCAGTTATTATTGACTTGCCGTGATATAGATCAGACTACATGCATTAAAAGGCGCCAATTCTAAGTACAGGCACGGAGGACGCCTCTACAGACAAGACTGGGTTAAAAGCACCTTGCTCAGTGAGACAATGCAGCGCAGTTTGTTAGAAGTGAGTTACAGTAAGGACACTGCCTGTGATTTTGTGCTGGGAGGCAGATGGATACGAGCAGAATTAAACACAATCGCAGGCATTAACACGCAGGTAATTTTACGCCTCGATTTTTAATTTAGAAACCCATGCAAATTAGTGTGCAGAGTAGTTCAATCACTGTTTGGTAATGGTGCCTGCAAGGCCCAAGCGAGGCTTGTTTGCTATGTTTAGGCTAATCAGAGGATATTAAATAAGAAAAAATAATTGTTAAATTACCTTGCATTTAAACCTAGATGAAGGAGCTGATTGTAAACAGCATCAGATGATGGCGGAATAGCTTACCTCTCACAATCTGCAGCTGCTGGACCATCTCCTCTCTGTATGCCAACTCCCTCTTCATCTGGTCTTGGAAATTGTCTAGGAAGAGAGGGCAGAAATCAGAACAGCGTACACCAATATATATACAGGCATAAGACATTAGTGAAATGAGTGTAAATGGACATAGAGCATTCGCCGGTACAGTCAGCACCTGACACCCCCAAGCAGCTACAGACTCTGCCACCAGAAGCTACTACGGGGCTTTGCCTCATGCAGTGACATTGTGAAGACAGGAATCATGGCTCTCATGTTAATCTTGCCCGTGGTGTTAGCATGGGACATGGATGTGTGATTGGGAACAGGCCACTCGAGACCTAATATATGTCTTTGCTTTCGCAGTTTCTGCATTTTAACTCTAAATTAATTAATTTTCTTTAGCCTAAAGAAGTATTGTTGTAACAGTAACAAGAGCAACATGTTAATGCCTGTGCTGCCTGCAGGAGCAAGGGGATGAATGTACAATGAATGTCTGATCCTGTGTTCCCTTGTATTTCTAATCTGTTCTTAGGTGATGACATCTTTACAAGTGTCATTCCCTCTGTTCTAAAGATATGACGGCAGTTACATGGGTATACTGCATATGTATAGTAATGTGCTGACCACGGTGTATTGTACTGAGTCTGGATTGCATAGTGCCACACAACTTAAAGTGACACAAAAATCTTAAATATGCATTCAAGTACCCTAACTGTTAACAAAAATGTATCTTATTTGTGTATCACTCGGCTGTAGATCCTCAAATCATCTCTGAATTGGTGCTGACACTGTCCTTCCTTCTGGAGGGGGGCTACTTTTGTTTCCCATGGTCCTTATGTGTGTTGTAAAGTAGCCACCTCTCCAAGCTTGCTCCCGTGATGGACTATAATCACAATACAAATTAGTAAACTAAACAAAAGATTGTAGTCCATCATGGGATTGAGCTTGGAGCGGTGACTACTTTACAACATACACGGGGACCATGGGGAACAAAAGTAGCCACCCTCCAGAAGGAGGGACAGTATTATTACCAATTCAGAGATGATTTGAGGATCTACAGCTGAGTCATATACAAATAAGATAATTTTTTGTTACTTAGGGTACTTGAGTGCATTTTTAAGATTCTGAGTTTGGTGTCACTTTAAAGGAGTTTAACAATTTTAGCAAGCAAGTGGAGCAAATGCTCTTTACTTTTTTACTGGCTTTAGAAACCTACTGAATACAATGGGATTCCAATTAGGGATGCACTGATACCGTTTTTTTGGTATTGAGTACAAGTACTGATATTTTTTTATCAGTACTTGCCGATACCAGGTATCGATATCGGAATTCTGAGGTAGCGTGCGCCCGATTTTCTGATTGGTCAGGAAGCCAGGCTGTCTTGCAGTGTCGATAGGCAGTGTGCAGGCGGCTTCCTAGCCAATCAGGAAGCCGGGTGGTAGGTCATGATCCCCGCCCGGCTTCCTGATTGGCCAGGAATGCTCCCTCGCCCAAATGCTCAGTATCGGCACCGATACCCATATCAGTGCATCCCTAATTCCAATGCTACACACTGAATACCTTAGAAAATACAAAGAGCTAATTTTTCAGGGGCAGAGAACAAACTGCAGTTCTTTAAAGGCCAATAAGTGAAAAGATTGTCCACTTTGTTTTAGAAAATTCCTTTAAAGTATAACTAAAGGCATTTTTTTTAGCTTTGGATTTTTTTAGCTGTGTGCCCCTGTTAGGGAGATTAACCCACTCTATTTGTCCTCATCACCAGAGTCACCAGGAATGAAAGTGAGGGTAAATCCAAAGTTTTGAGCTGCCAGAACCGAAATAAAGTAAAAAATCTCTAATGGGAACACCTGTCCAAGAGGTCAATTTCCTCACATAGGAAAGATATGCTCTCACATCCAGTTGACTCTGCAGGACAGGAAGAAAGGGAAAATCTTTCTAATGGGACACGGCAAAAAAATAAATGTGACAGCGATTTTACCCCTCCCCTAATCCATCCAAAATTGGGGGGAAAAAAAACCTTTTGGCTTTAGGTATATTTTAGGATGGGCATGGAGGAGATGCTTGTTGTCTGACACCTTAACTGCAATCTGTCTATAGGGTAAAACATCTACAACAGATAACCAGCCATACTGGAAGATTTCAGCTAATCATTATCCTCTAGTATTATCAAATAAATCAGCTTCACACCTTGGTACATGGGCCACATGTACAACACATGTGCAACAGTAGTTTTTTGTGACCAACCTCTTCCCTAGTTTCTACAGGTTTCTACAGGTACTTTACAGTTCACTTGTCTTGACAGAAACAGGTAAGATGCCATTGCTGACCCCCCTCTGAAAATGCTAGTTAAAAAAAGCACGCAGCAAGAGAAGGCAAACCTTCTGATTTGCCTATTTGGTGCAGGTCAAAAACAAAGTCATAAAGGGTCAATCTGACAGCCAGAAGGAGGAGAGCAAATGGAAGCTCCAATACTTATCGAATGACATGCTTCCTTTAATTAAGTTAACATAGATTAATTCTGATATTGCTTTTTACATGTTACCCTTTTCTATCTATTCCCATCCCATGTGTACTATAACTGAATATGACTGATGAATCATTCCTTTTTCCTGTTCCCTGAGCTCCAGAATCCTGGGTGTGATCAGTTAACAATGAAAAGTTCCTCATAGATTCTAGAATTCAAATCATTATATCTCTTAAGAGTATGTTGGATTACTAGCTATGCTGTGCCACATTATCCCGAAACCAGGGCTGACCAAATCCCAGGAGCCTTAAAAATTATAGTTGCCTATCTTTGAGGTTTTCTCTAGCTGCTGTCAATGAAGCTGACTCCTAAAATACATCCTGTTGGCAAACCAAGCTATAATCTTTTTTATTTGCCTCAATATACACACACAGATTTGTCCATTCTACAGAGAATCATACAATTCATCCATAACAATGGCCTGGATTCCGCCATTGCATAATCCCTGCTTGCTCAGTCAGATCTGCATACAAATATTCAGCCAATTGTTGACTGTCTTGATTTAATCATCATATAGGTCTATTAGGGGATCCTGGAGTACAGAACACAAGAACACAGCCTTTAGGTGTCACAGCCAAAACTGCATTCAGTGGGCTTTGGGTTTCAGGTATATATACTGTATATATATATATCTATATATAGCAATAATACTATGGCACAGTGTGTCTTATTAAAATTAATAGGTAATATAACTGGAAGCCCTAACGTAGATGCAACTAATAATAATAAAGCACCTGTGCCATATCAATTGAGGGAGGACAAATCAATGTTGATAGGCGTGATGTCCTCCTTTCCAGTTGTGAGATGTGCCTAACATTAAAATGCAGGCAAACCTAAAGCACAGCTCTTCTTAGCAGTAAAGATAACTAAGATCAAATTTTGTGACAGTGACCCCCCCCCCAAATAATATTCACCAGTGTATAGTCACTCTCTGCCTCCCTGATACAAAAGTCCACTCCTGGTTAAGTGCCAGTGTCAGACCTAACTTGAGTAAATTATATCACTGCCCTGCCCAGGTTAAGGTCTGGAACTCACTGCCATCGGCAGTGATTTCAGCCAAGAGTGTAGATTTGTTCAAGAAATGTTTGGACAATTTCTTGGGGGACCGTAATATCCAGGGTTACCAGTATCCCTAAGAATGAGATGATGCGTGGACCTATATGGGTTGGACTTGATGGACGTATGTCTTTATTCAACCCCAAATACTATGTAACTATGTAACTGCCCTGCCCATGTTCAGGCCTGGCAATTGGCTGCTCAGACCAGAGAACTACGAGATAGGGGAGGTCACATGCTTCTTCATACCCCATGGAAAGGGCTCCAATGGAGTAGGGAAGCAGCGTGAGAGCATGGATGGGAAATAGACCTCTCCATTTTGGCTCATTTATGAGACTGCCCTCATATACTGCACATTTGTGCATAGTAATAGTGGCTCTTTTACAAAAATGTCACTTGTGTTTGACAAATAATAGATATTGTAGATAAAACTTTATTTTCCTAAGGCAAGCTCTTGGAGAAGGGATTTTCCATGGTGCCTAAATTAAACTGGATTCTGCACTCTAGTCAGAGTATACTATGACAACCTAGAAAAATCAATGATGGAAAGTCTCCCTGGCAGGATGCTAACTAGATATACACAATCGCACATACATACAAACAGCGCACACACATACAATGATTGACAGAGATGCATTTGACAGGGCAGTGTAGAATATGATAGCAAGAAAAACAAAGAAATGCAACTTATGAGTGTGTACAGGTGTAATGAATGCAGGTATTAAAGTGGAATCCCAGCTATACTTTTTTTTTTAGTTTTGGATAGAGTGGGGCTTTTACGTGTTTTTGGGTCCCTGTCCGGGAGATTCCTCTTCACTTCCTGTACTGGTGGCACAACAGGAAGTGATGAAATTGTCCCCAGTAGGAAATGTCCCTGTAACTCCTGCTGCTGTAACAGTGCAGTTAACACATATAACCATTCCCCACTCTTTCCAAAATGTTTTTTTCAAATTGGCTAGAGTTTCACTTTAAAATTACCACTGAACCATCAATGGTTTGGCAGTGAGCTAAATACCTTTTAGACTTTGAAATTCCCGTTCTAGTTTTTTCCTTAAATCCATCTGCTCCATTAAAAGCTTCTGCAGCTCATCTGTGGAAAAGAATCTGTCAGTGAGGAAGTTTTTCACAAAACACATGCACTCACTGAAATCATCAGTCTGAACTATCAGCTCTGCATTACAGGTCTATGGGCCTACTTCACATGGCAAGTTATATGGTCAAAGTGCCATAACAACTACCACAAAATATCTTTCAATGTCATGACAAGTCAGATTTGAGTGGTTCTTATGAGTTATGGCACTTTCCTAGATCATTGCTCTATGAACTACTTCACTGGATTTGCCTGACATAGTTTTAAAGCAAACAAGGGGGCCATTTTTAGTCCCTCCTAAGAGTAGACAGTATAAATTGTCTGCTGTTGCCTTAGTTAGGTAATAATACCTCCTCTGTGTGCTTCTCCAAAACCAGTTATTAGGAGCTTGACTTTCCTGACTTCAGGCCTATGTCCCACCAACTGCTCTCCCACTCCAATAAGACCGCCCTTATTGACCACGGGGGCATAATTATTGGACAGAGGGCTGGCAGATGGATGGTTGGCCATTAACTCAGAGCTCTAGTAACAAATAAGCAAGGCAACCAATAACCTTCAATTTTGATTATTTGTGGGTGATTTACTAAAGGCAAATAGGTTGTACACTTTGCAGGTGAATTTTCCCTTAGCTTAGTTAATGTGGTAAAAATGTACTTAAAGGAGAACTATGAGGTGAGTGATTTCCACTCATCCTCATAGTTAGAGCCGACATGTGACAAAGAAGCTGTCACACGTCTGCTCTATTGATCGTTACGTGTACGAACACATACCGTCGCTCGCTTACTTTCCGATCATCTACCTGCAGAGAGCGGTAACTGCCAGTCACCGCTCCACGCAGGGATTCCCCCCCTCCCCTCACTGATCCTCCAGCACTGAGTGGAGGAACGGACAAGGAAGGGGTTGGGCACAGATGGCTCTGCCTCCAGATAGGCAGAGCCCGCTGTCAATCAGCTAGCTGGGTGGATACAGACAGTATTGTCGGGATCCGTCCCAGCTGCGGCGCTCTCAGTATATGGCGGACAAAAGCTTGCTATATACTGAGCTTTGGGTCACGGGAGGAGGTTACTATATGTCCTCCCATGACCCTAAAGAGAACTCTGGGGAAAAACACTTACCCCATAGTTCTCTTTTAACAAAGAATACCCAACCTTATGCAACGTAAATTTTAAAAACAGTGTCATGATTGCATATGTATGGCTGATGGAAGTCAGCAGAGTTTTACCCCATTCCATAGCATATGGGGAACTTCCCTAGCAAAGTAAACAGCTCATTTGCTTTTAGCAAATTACCCCTTTCATTATGTTGATGGTAGTGGTAGGTTGCTTTGATCCATTTGGTTATTTTTCATATGAAAATGTGAACAGAAATTATTTCAATAGCTGAAAATTGCCATATGTATGGCTAGCATATGGCAAAGCTACTCTACGGTAAGGTGTTTATGCAGAACAAGGCCAAAAAACACACATGTATTATGGATGTTTCCAAACAAGCTTATGATCAGATCTAACCAATGTGTAAATCTGACCTTCCAGACCCATCTTCCTGGTCACACAGGGGCCAAAGTATAGTTGTTTTATGACCACATAAAAAAGCTGATGAGGTTACTGTGTGACAGCTGCTACAAGCCTGGACAATTATCATCCATTTGATGCCAATCAAACATCGACTACCAGTGAGATAGAGTAAGGCGGCTCTTTCCCTGATCACGCACGCTACATTTCTCAGGGTACACTTGCTAACGTGTTCCTGGTTGACACTTGCTAACGTGTTCCTGATTGTTGTGATTCATCAACTGGTTATTCCAGGACACAGAAAACAGAAACTGTCCTTACTGTGCAGATCTACTAATTAACTGAGCCGAATATAAAAAATGAGAGACATGATAAACAATAAGAAGTGTTGTAAAAAATAAACGACTGGTATATGCTGACAAACTACTCTAAAGGGTTGATTTACTAAAGGCAAATAGGCTGTTCACTTTGCATGTAAACATTTTAATTAGCTTAGTGAATGAGTTAAAGATCTGCTGACTTCCAATCAGCCAATGATGTGCAAGCAAAAATTAAATTTTTTTACATTTCCCTTGCATGCGATTGGGTATTCTTTGTAAAGTGAATTTTCACCACATTCGCTAAGCTAAGTACAAAATTATTTGCAAAGTGGACAGTCTATATTGACCTATTCACACCATGTCCATTGAGCTGCTTTTTTCTGCACACCACAGCACATGTATAGTGTGTACAGGGCATACAGAAAACAGTTATTCTCCTTGTGCTCTATTTACACTCTTTGTGTGTGGCGGCGTGCAGGAAAATGCAGTTCAATGGACATGGTGTGAACAAGCAAATCCCCTAAGGTTCACATGCAGCTGTTCTATTTGTCTATATGTTTTCTGTGGACAGTTAATTGTAGGGAACAGTTTTCTATTGAATGAATGTACTGTACATTTTACAGAAGTAGAAATGTAAGTATTTTGCACAAATAAACAAGTGACCTCGAAATAGAAAGCTAGCTGTCAATGTAATAGCTTGCAAAGATCGTTTTCAAGCACACAACTTTCGTAGCGCACAAAGGTCATTAAAGGAAACCTGTACTGAGAGAAATATGAGGTCAGCCACCTCTGACCTCCTCCTGAAGTCCTATCTGCCTGGCTCTCTCTAGCTTTAAGACTGGGTGAGCTACTGACCCAAGCATGCGCATTAGAAGGTCAGAGCAAAAGCACCACTTCTGATTTGCATACTTGCTCCTGGTGGTGGCACCAACTATTGATGCTTTTGTATCAGCATGGTACACAAGAAACTAGCACTTTCAGGAGAGGTCTGCAATGGTCGTCTCCAGGTTTAACTTTAATGTCTCCTTTGTCACCATTCATCTTTGTTTATCTAGCTAGGGCTTGGCATGATGGACATTATGAAAAGTAAAGCCAGCTTCCCATTTGTTTAGCACAGCTCTTCTGTTTGCATGAACTTACATAAGGGGGATCTGTGAATACACCATTATATACCTGTCACATCAGAGGTCACAGGAAGTGAACGCCCTGAACACTGTGCTCTGTTCTGTTTCACCGATCTCATTTAAACTTTCAAGGGGAGTTTAAATCTGACTGTTGGTTTCTGTTATTGTTTTACCTGGAGGTTTTCTGTATGTGAGAGGCAGCAGTGTGTTTGGGAATAGTTTTTCTCTATAACTCCTTAACGCTGGCCTTACACATAAATGTAGCAGCATCATACATGGGTCTATGTTTTGTGCTGGGAGCATGCCTAAACGTGCACCCGCTGCACTCTGATTGTGATGTCACTGACACTTCCCGTTCACTCAGTAATGATCGGGAACCGGTAGGATGGGCTCCCAACCATGAGATCACTGTGACAACCAATCACAGTGATCAGATGATTGGGAAGCTTATGTAATGCTTCAAGTTGGCAGGAAGGCGATTAAAAAAACACCGGCAGCTCACCAGATTACCAACTAGGGGGATTGGGGCACTCCAGCAAAGCCTGGATGAATAATCTGAGAACTGAGCAGATAGACTGTGCTACCTGTATGCCTCCCAAAGTTTAATGTTGAATTTTAAATGCAAAGTACTATTAAAAAAGATGTCAAGGCAAAAAATAAAGACATAGTTCAGCAGAAACAATCCCTGTACTTGCATTAATCAACTTTAATAAATTGTAAAATTATTTTTGAAGAGGATGATAGAACAAACAATCTGTCCTATTTATGATCCAAAAGACACAGCCTAAAAAAAAGGATCACTAAGGAGGCTTCAGACGGTAACATGTGAAGTAGTGTTTGCTGTGCATTACTTAGTAGACATGAAACAGGGAGGTATATGCAGTCAATCAGCCTGTATGAGTGCGGGAGAGGCACTAATGACACTGGACGGTTCCACCTCCGAGTCACTGCCATTCTATTGTGACACTATACATGTGACAGCGGAAAATTGATTGCATCTCAGAGGGTGCAGTCGCTGTTTGGCTGATAATTTTCTACCCAGCTCAGTCATTTTAAAGTTGACATCTGTTGAGCCGAGTGGTGCTCACAGGGCCACCCATTGCTTGCATTTCAGCCAGTTCAGCAAGAATTATTTTAAATTCAAGCTCTCTATAGCCAGAATTACTCAAATTGGGACCGCAATTTAATGGCTGATAGATCAAGCAGTCTGACCACACAGCAATATTGTGATAGGTATTGATTAGGGCTAATATTGCTACAGATGAAAAACATTTGTCTGAACCTGCACTTTTGTTTTCCCAATCATAGTAGTAAAAAAAAGAAGAGGCCACTAAGTTCAATACATGCAAAGCCAGACCGCTGGACAGGACAGGACGAAATGTTCTATAGGTTTACAGGAGACAAATATACCCACCTTTTGCCATGTTCTCAATATCTTTTTCTACAAACTGTGTGCCAGTGACATCGATTGGGCTGTCTTCTTCGCCTGTGAGTAGAAAACATGAATAGTAATACTTCTTTAAAGAAAAGGTACATGCTGCATTTTATTAATAAAAAGAAAAGAGCAATTCAGTAGAACAATCAATACTAAACACATCGACCTCATCAGCCCTTTATTCTGAAGCTGCAATAAAGACATTGCTTGGTATATGTTCAGTTCATTCACGGTGTAATTCATTCACAGTGCATTTAAATGACATCGCCTATTAGGAAAATATATAAAGTCTAAAAATGTAATATCAAGCTGAATGATAGGACCATACAAGTGCAAAACGCATACAAGTGCGTTTTGCACTTGTATGGAGACAGTTCCTAATCCCCTCACTGATAAACAGTATAGTTGGTACAAGACTCAGTATTTAATGATAGCAGTTTAAAGCCATAAGAGTGTACAGGTAAAACTGCAACACTGACTAACAGCAAATCAGATGCTTTCAGATTCTAAAAGCAGACACATGACAACATTTAATTGGCTTAGTCTTGAACTGCGCTATTTCTGAACACATTATAGTAAAAATAATCTTCTTTTTCTCATTTACCGCCACAACAAAACCAATACACAGAGAAATCCTGCCTAAGGCCTCATCAATGACATACATGCGATTATATGCATTCATATGACATTTCTAAATGCTTATAAATTCATGTAATGATTTTCAAATGCTATAATTCACTCTGTGCATTGACTTGCGTTCAGGTGCATTCAGTTTATTGCATTTAGAACAATAGAAATCCGTGGGCAGATTAGATACACTGAACGGGTGTAAACACATGCAAGTTCATTTTGCATATGGACACAAAACAAACACTATACTTCCCAGATCAATTTTTCTTGCAATAAACCAAATGCAGGAGGCCCGTGTGAATGAGTCCTAAGCATGACACTACCATGAAGCTAAAATCATTTTCACTGTTCATTTCTCCCTGGTTAACATGATAACAAATTGAAAAGCAAACCAGGCTACCTAAGACCATTTGTATGTCCATACATATCATCTAATAATCGATAAAAGGCGAAAACATTGCAAACATTTGTGGAAGGTATATTATTTACACATGCGTCCTGGGTTAAACTACCCAAAGACATCAGAGCCGGAAGGGGACAGACATAGCTTGGCCTTCAAATGTCTTTCCTGACAAGGAAATTCTGATAGTGGAAAGAAACACCACTGCTTAATCCAAATGTGAGCTAAGATACAAACAAGGCTTGATCGTATGTAAAACCTCTAAAACTGCTGTAAACCTGCTGGATATTTGGCAGTTTTAAAAGAAATGCATCATTTCTGACACCTGACAAAGCATTTTTATGGCTGTAGATGTGGGAAGAAGACAACCCGAAGACTAGCTTTAAGCTGACTGATCTTGAAGGAAAACCAGAAAGAGAGCTGATGAAAAATTCCATCATAATTTATCAACTCTTTCCTTCAAATCAGTTGGCAATAGGGGTCAGTAGAGGTTGCAACGTACAGAGGCTTATGAGCATTTGCCTTTCTGACCACAACTAGGTGGACAGCCAGTTCATATCTAGTGGTACTTATTATGCAGGAAACAGCAGAATTAACCCATTAAAATAAGGAGTGTCTTTATCGATTAAAGCAGCAATATCCTGCAGCAGATGTTTTAGTTTTTCTCACACCAAAATTAACTTCCTATCAGTGGTCTTGCTACATGCTATGACTAACCTACATGACCAGAATATAGCTAGCGTGATTCTAATTTATGTGGCTTCACGTTAAGGACTTACAGCATACCCCTTTACTGTGATCCTTTAACCATAATACCATTCTTAACATTAAAATGATATTAGCTAAATTGTCAAGTACAGAGGGGAAGGAGAGCCTTTGATCCTTTCACAACAGAAAATAACCGCAAAATTAACTACAAGTGTACTGTTTTTATGAATAAGTCCTCTACCCATTAGGTATTATACCAAAAATCAGATGCCAGATGCAGCAAGATTCGTCTTTACCACTCACTGCACCAGGCAGGGTTTACGTGCACTTCCACAGAGATGAGAAATGGAGGAAATTGAATTTAAACACTGCCCTACACAGCAGAGAGTCAGTCAGTGTACAGGGCGACCATGCTGCATCTGAAATATGATTTTAGGTATACTAGCTATGGGGAGTCGGGGGAACCCATACATGGATTTTCATAAAAAAAGTTACACCCAGGGCTGGACAAATAATCCCAGAGCCAGGTAGTCACTGCTCCATAAAAATACAGCTGGTGCCTAATTTTTGAGGTTTTCTCTAAATGTTGTCAATGAAGCTGGCTCCCCCCAAAAAATCCTGCTGGCTCTTGGATTGGACAGACTTGCTCCTGAATGCCATAATAGTTTTTCCACCCCTGGGTGTACCTGTGCTTTGAAAGCCAACTCCTTCCAAAACAGATGTTTTAGTTGGATAGATAGTCACCTATGGAACAAAAACCCTCCTGGCTTATATCTCTTGATGGCCCCAATAACAGGTTCAGCCTCAGTGGTTAGCACTTCTACCCTCCCAAAGAGACATAATGGCAGCGTTGCTCAGACATAATGGTGGTTTTCTTACATTATGGAGAATCTATCAGGGAAGTGTGACACCATCAGATGTTCATTCAATGGAATTTCAAAGAGATACAAGAGCCTTGAATGTATCTGCGTCCATTCAACACTGAAATACAATTTTTTGTGTAAAGCTGGCTTTAGAGATTAATAAAATACTAAATTTTTGTGTTAATGGGATGATTAGACTTCAGCTGGATAACATCCGGGAAGAAGTGCGGTATTGACAAGAATGGAAGGGAAAACAGACAAATAGCTATGAGTATTTTCATTAAACTACTTGGGTAAGACTCCTGTTACTTGTCTTATTTATCGTTTTCCTGTAAGATTTAAACCGGCTGTTACAGTAAATATTTAATACCGAGTCAAATAGCGCTGACTTGTTCACAAAAAAAAAAAAAATCTGATGTCATATTGTAAAGTGAAAGTCAAACGCTCGTCATTCACGCAAACGAGAGCTATGCAAATTTCCCACTATAACCTTTTTTTTTTCGCCTAGAAGGGAAAGGAGTCTGCAAAAAGTGAGACGTATTCCTGAGAAGGACATTCTTTAAACAACTGAATTGGTTATTTAAATATTTATCTGGTGAAAGCTGGAGGGGACAAGCCTTTTTACTGCTGATTTAAATCTCCTTCTATCGATTGTGAATAAGAAGTGCCAAAGATGTATTATTAATGTGGACATTAAACAGGAAGATGGGGTAATGTGCTCGCTTTATAGGATTGGGAGGTAGAACACAAACTGCCCATTTATTAGACAAGTGGGAAAGGAACACTTGCAAACTGTGAAGACGGAACATTAGCAAGATATAGTGGATGGGGCCAGGGATAGCACGTACCTCTGTCAATGTGTAAGGGACTCGCGTGAGATAAATTGCTCCTTTGGTCTTGGAATGACTTCCTGCTCTCCATATCTTCAGCAGTTGAATGACTGTCCTCTGAATCTTGCTCTTAAAAAGCAATAAGGAAGTTTTTTTAAACTCTAAGCTATATGCACCCTGACATATATATATATATAATCACTCACTGTTCACTGCGTTGCTTATCTCTAGGTTAGATCACATTAAACTCTAAATTGATCATTCAAAAAACGTATCTTAAAGGAGAAAAATTCTTACAACAAAATTGACGTCAAACAGCAACTGCTAATATTTACAATTGTGCATGTAATAATACAAGAGAATGAGACAGATGTCATGATGTCATGTATGGGACTTTTTTGTGCAGCCAGTTGTGCTGTATTAGATGGTATCTTGGGCAAATGAAGGGTTACATTTGACAGTTGGCAAGTATCTTGTATCTGATGACTAGACAGGAAGTCATATGTGTCTTGAAAAGTTCCCCAGAGCAGCTGGCTACCACTCATAGAAGTGATATGAGAGGCAGAAAAGATTCCCCTTCGATGCCCAAGAGTTGTATTAGCTGCTGCTTATTTAACAAGCTCTGTACCATTGTATTTAAAAATAAAAAATTGGTGTAAAGGGTAGATTTCAGAAATTCACCTTTTAATGGTTGTGATCTAACCCATCAGATGTCAGAAACCAGGGTCGTCCCTATTATGAGGCAGCCCGGGATTGTTGCCTCAGGCAGCATTTCTTTGGGTCATGTGGGGGGGGCCTTTCTGGCCAGAGCATCCCAGGTTGCTAAGAGTCAGGCGTGGAGATGCAGAGCCCTTCCACATCTCCCCACCCAGCTCTCTACCAGACACAATGTACAGAACGGATCGGAATGGATACCTTGTGATCACTGTAATGACCAATCACAGCGATCACAGATGTAAACACACTAGTGTTTACATTTGTGAGCCCTCCCCTTTCTCTCACAGCAGAGGAAAGTAAGAAAGTAATGAATACACAAATTATTCATTAGTAGAAGATCACAGGCAGCACCAGATTCAAAGTATTTATTAGATTGTGGGATCGTTTTAACACTTTCACCACCCTCCTCTCCTGTCCTATCTCAGCTCCATTTTGACTCTGTATGTGACTGTATATTCACCCCGTCACCTCATCCTGCACATTAACCCCCTTCATCTCCATCCTCCCATTGTATGTGATCTGTACAATAACCCCTTCACCTCCTCCTCCCTCTGTGATTGAACTACACATTTTTATCTACTGCACCATTACCAAGCTCCATGTTTCAACCATGTTAATACAAGCATATTTCTTCATTTACAATAAATTGTGGCATAAATATGTTTGTAGTGTCCTGGTATTTTTATTGGACGTGTTTTTTTTAACAGAAAGTAAAGAAAATAATATTTTTTTTTAGACTTTGTTTTCCTTTATTTAATGTCTCTATATTTCTATGTGATATGCAGTAAGCTAGACCTAAAACTAACTTATAACTCTAGATTCCTTGAGTTCCACCTTACATACTGAATGTTACCTTAACCACAGTGAAATCAGTTTTCAACTATCAAGTCCATTTACCACACTATGTGCTTACGAAGGGCATTATCATGACTTATTGACTATTGTATCTACTAAGATCCAAAGTCAAAATGACTAAGATCAGAATCCTTATAATTATATGATGTAATGAGCACTGTCAGTGTGCATTTTATCAGAAATGTGCTGATGTGTGTGTGTAATACATAGACATAAAGACAAAAAGAAGGGTGGTTCTGTTTGTGAGATGGATCCTGTTTTGGGTCTCCATGACAGCACTTTCCATCCTGCAAATACAAGCACATAACATTCCGGTCTCCTGCTCCTTCCTGAAGGTATTAGCAGGGACCACACTCATGAACTCTATGTAACTTTATAATCCGTTCTGTGACTGCTTACCATTAGGGTCCAGGCTGCACAGATAAGACGTGGCAAGGCTTTGATGTGGCGTACTGCCCTTCATGGTCGGAGGCATCTCTGCCATCTGCTTTGCATAAACCTGTGGGACACAACATTGAAATATTCAGTTGTGTCTTGTTTTGAAATAATAAAAAAAAAAAATAGGAATGACCAACATACACATGGTGTTAGAGAAACCTGTCTTCCTGGTGATGACCGCAAAGTATTAGCAATGCCCTGAGGTAGTAAGCAATTATTTTAACAATGAATACCTTTCTCATGGATGTCACATAATTTCACCATTTCATCATTTTTTTTGTTGATCTACATGATTACTTAAAGTGAACACAAGATTGCCAGATCTAGTAAACCCATAGCAATGAGATCGTAAAGAAGCACATTCAGGAAATGCAAGATAGGCAGTGCTGTAATGATCTATGAATCTTTTATTCAATTGTGGTGACATTAATATACTACTCTAAAGAACAAATATATAAAATACACATGGAACACATTTAAAATAAAACTCATTTGGAATAAATTGCTATGAAAAGCACACAGGTTACCACATTTTTTCTCTTTCCCTTACACCCTGCTTTGATATTTGATAAAGAAAATGGGTCTAAAAAATGGGATAAATACAAATTGTAAAATTATAAAAAATATATAATAATAGTCGATTTTGCTAGAATGTAAAATAAATGTCCCCCATTCTGTTTAAATTTTGTTCAAGAAAGGCTCATTTTGGGCACTTCAAGCCGGTTGGGACAGATACATTCGATAGATGATCAGCCAGATGCTTTTTTTAAGATCTGTAAATAATAAGATCTTAAAGAGGACAAGCATTTTATGATATATAATTATCGGTGCTTCAGATAAAATTGCCCACATTAGAAAAGGGCTAATATGCGCAGTCTCTTCAAAGGGCTGCCTTAGCACGCAGCAGCCTCTGAGCATGAAAGGACTTTCTCTAATCAGGATAATTAACTCTATGTTAATGTGCTTAGATGGAGCCTTACAGGTGTTCCCAATCTACGGGGGGAACCGGGCAACACAAAGAAAGATTAAACTCCTGGGGTTCTGCCTGTGTATTGCTAAGGCAAATGTTATGGCCTATAATTATCCGCTCTTCAGAATGAGGCACTCTATCTGATGCCGATTGCACGCAAAACATTGTTGAATAAAAGCATTAATTATCAATCTTAGTAAAATGACATGTTTGAAAATAAAATGTAAGTAACAATAAAATGGATCTCAATCTGAATTCCACACTGACAATTTGGTGATGATAAAAAAAATTTGCATGAAAATGACACTTTATGGATTTTTTAAAATATTTTTTATTGTAGTACAGAAGCAAAGGGAATGTAAGGCTTGCTTACAAGTCCTTTATGTATCTCTT
>NW_017306366.1:304564-314023 GCF_000935625.1 Nanorana parkeri
TCCTGAAACCAACATCTACAATCACTTTTCCATACTATGGCACTGATTTATGAAGGTAACGCAGAGGCATTGCCTGTGGCAGTCACAATCCATGTTTTATTTTCACAGTGCAGGTTAGAGATTGTAAGCTAAAAATCTCAATTAATATGGTCAATAGCCATGTTGTATGTATGCTCTAGTTTTCATTAATCAGCCCTTCTGTCTATCTACAAACATCTAAATATCAGCAATAATCCACCAGACTTGCTGAAATGTTGACACGCAGGTATTCAGGCAATACTCAGCAATTTATAGCCATAAATAACCATAGCATTGTTTTGGGCAATGTACTGCACCCTAGTGGTAGGTTCAATATAATTATGACAGGCGCAAGCTAGCAGAAATAGAATTGAAAAAGAAAAATTGTATCTGTGTTGATTCCTTTATCTAATAGAACAGGCGTGACAAAATAGGCAGATTTCAAAATTCAACATCTATTACTTTTGGAATATATAAACAGCAAGCTAAAATGTCCTAGGGGACCGTTTGGGCAAGACAGCTGCTTCTTGACCTTGTATGTTCGCAGCGAATGTTGATTGACAGATCTGATAAAGTAATTGTAAGTAAGCGCGATCGCTATTCACACAGAGAGAGAATTAGATTTTATGTGTGCGCTTATTAAGGAAGACATCAGATCATTGAGCTAAAATACAGATATTAAGATAGTTTGGTGATCTATATCTATGATCTATAAAACATGAAAAATGAGCATGGAAGGAACAGCGACTGATATAGTTATACAACACAAGACACCCGAACGTGAAGACTGATGTCCCACTTTTTTCAGAAATGAATGTGACTGACAAAGCAATTATAAAAATGTTCTGTCACCGGTAAAACTGTTACCTCACCGGTAAATGATTTCAAAGATTCTATTAGATTCTAAGACTTTTTCATATGAGTCAATTCTAATTCAACTGTTAAAAAAAATCTATATTTATAAATGTGCAAATAGAAATTCTAAGGGGTCTATTTATAAATGTTTTCACACAAGATTCGCACCAATTTAACCCAAGATTCACACAATTTCCAGTTGAATCCTATCAGAAAAGGTGTGAATCTTGGCTGACAACATTTATAAATAGACCCCTAAGTGTGTCATAATAAAGGATCTGAATACTGACCAAGCAAGGGACATAAAAATGTAGCCGAAGGCAATTTTCCTGAGCAAATACAAGCTAAATCTGTGGTTAGCTTACATAGACTAAGAAAGGTACATTACATTGCATAAATTTACCTAAATATTGTATATGTTTTCTTAAATATTATACAATTTTTTAATATATTATACATTTTTTTTAAATATAATACAATCTTTTTCAAATATTATATAATTAAAATATACAAACTTTTTAGTGTGTGTGTATATATATATATATATAAAGAAGTGCCTGTATCTAAGGGATATTGTTTCTGCAGTGTATTATTGAATGTATCACCATCCTGAGGTGGGCCAAATTGTTTCCCCTTGATGTGGCCGCATTTATTACATGTGAAACTTATTTTTGTACTAAATGTTTCTGAACAATATATTATTTCTTTTTAATGACTGGAACACGTGCTGCTATCCCCTTTATCCCCTCTAACACTGTAGTTTTTACTGCTTGGGAACTAATGTAAGAAATACCATGTCTGTCAGCAGGCTTATTTGAGAGCGATATCAATTGCCAGGTTTGCTATTTCCCTACCACACTCAGTTAGCCTCCGGCTATCATTCTACACTAACCCAGACATTTACCTTGCTGTACACCCAGTTTGTCATCATTGCATAAGTTCAGCTGGCCATACAAGTCAAGATGTTTCTGCATGAGAAAAGTCGCTTGATTCCCCAATCCAAGCTAAAGAGCAGAGATAGAGGAACTTCCTCCAGTCGGCTATTGTATTCTTAAAGCTGTCATCTGCGGCTGCCTGAATATCCAAACAGTGACTGCTTCTGATTGGCTGGTTAGCTGATCTGCTGCAATCACTGTTCAATCAAATGCTTCAACAAAAGCCACCTGTGGATCGAATATTGGCCAATTCAACAGCAAACACGTGAATGATGATCGGTGTATAGCCAGCTTTAGTGTCCTACGCATTGCAGATGGAGGACTGATTGAATATCTCTAGAAACATGCTGCTACACCCATACCTTTCATACCTGCTTTACACGTGTGGAGTCTGTTGTTAGAGGAGATGTGGCTTATATTGAAACATTGTTCTGCCCTAATGTCCCTGCTGATCCCTATTTGTTCATACAGTACAAGGGAGGAGTGACCACATCGAATACAGTGAGGACTCTCATATATCTGATGTGAATGGGGACAGTGACAGCTGCCTTGTGCGTTCTCTTACAGTTATGGAGAATGCTGACCAATCCAGTTTCTTTGCTGGTTTAGAAAAGTGAAGAAAGGAAATGGTGGGTAAAACTGAGCAGTTGCCCTTATCAGCCAATCAGAATTTCCATAAAATGTCAGATGAAACCTGATTGGTTGCTACTTACAACAATTCCACTTTGTTCTCATTTATAAGTTGTTGTTTTTTATTAGTTGTCTGTGTCTCTTTCTGTGTATTTGACATGTATACATGTGTATAGATGTTTTTGTGTATCTATCTGTGTATTTGACATGTTTGTGTATCTCTTTCTGTGTATATGACATGTATACATGTGTATAGATGTCTTTGTGTATATGTGTATCAGTGTATCTAGTCCAGTGACAGCTATCTGCTATGTAATGACACATTAAAGGGGAATAATGACCAGAGACGACTCCTGTCTTCTATATTTGAAAGCCCCATTGTAGTTGTGAGGTTCCAGTGACAGTTGATCTCCAGTGTATTCATACAGTAGTGGTTCCTAAAGCAGCCCGGTCTTCTGTATCTGAGTGTATTGTTCAATGACAGCTGGTTACCAGAGTCACATCATACAGTACTATACCCCAGCCAACCCCTGTGTTCTGTGTGTGAATGCCCCTCTGTAGGGTGTACTCTACAATAACGGCTTCCAGTGTCTCCTCATACAGTACTATACCCCAGCCAACCCCTGTGTTCTGTATGTGAATGTCCCTCTGTAGGGTGTACTCTACAATAACAGCTTCCAGTGTCACATCATACAGTACTATACCCCAGCCAACCCCTGTGTTCTGTATGTGAATGCCCCTCTGTAGGGTGTACTCTACAATAACGGCTTCCAGTGTCTCATCATACGGTACTATACCCCAGCCAACCCCTGTGTTCTGTATGTGAATGTCCCTCTGTAGGGTTTACTCTACAATAATGGCTTCCATTGTCTCATCATACAGTACTATACCCCGGCCTACCTCTGTGTTCTGTATGTGAATGTCCCTCTGTAGGGTGTACTCTACAATAACGGCTTCCAGTGTCTCATCATACGGTACTATACCCCGGCCAAGCCCTGTGTTCTGTATGTGAATGTCCCTCTGTAGGGTGTACTCTACAATAACGGCTTCCAGTGTCTCATCATACAGTACTATACCCCAGCTAACCCCTGTGTTCTGTATGTGAATGGCCCTCTGTAGGGTGTACTCTACAATAATGGCTTCCAGTGCCTCATCATACAGTACTATACCCCATCCAACCCCTGTGTTCTGTATGTGAATGTCCCTCTGTAGGGTGTACTCTACAATAACGGCTTCCAGTGTCTCATCATACAGTACTATACCCCAGCCAACCCCTGTGTTCTGTATGTGAATGTCCCTCTGTAGGGTGTACTCTACAATAACGGCTTCCAGTGTCTCATCATACGGTACTATACCCCAGCCAACCCCTGTGTTCTGTATGTGAATGCCCCTCTGTAGGGTGTACTCTACAATAACGGCTTCCAGTGCCTCATCATACAGTACTATACCCCGGCCAACCTCTGTGTTCTGTATGTGAATGCCCCTCTGTAGGGTGTACTCTACAATAACGGCTTCCAGTGCCTCATCATACAGCAGTAAAGCTCAGGGAAATGTCCACTCGTCTCTATCTGGGTGATTGCGGTGACACTATCGGGATACAATGTCTCACTATACAGCTCTATAGCCTATAATAGCTCCAGGCTCTCTTATCTAGGTGCATGGGGCAGTGACAGTTTGTTGCAGCATCTTACATAATGTAGTGACAGTTGGATCTGATAGGGGTGATGTGCTAAATGGTGGGGACTGATCATAGAGCAAAGTGAACATTCACTGAGCTTAGTAAGAAATGGTTCACTTCAATCAACCAATCATGGTCTAGCAACAAAGCAATTTTCCTTGCACCTGATTGCTAAGTGGACACCCTCAACTCCTTTAGTAATTCAATCCCAGTGTCTTATGTGCTGCAATGACAGTTGATTTCAGTGTCTCACAAGATGCAGGACCAGTTAGTTGCAGCATCTCAAGCAATGCAATGGCAGATGGGTCCATGGTTTCAGATCCAGTGTCTCATGTACCATAGTGACAGTTGGATCCAATGTCTCGCATGGTGCAGTAAAGGTTGGATCTAATGTCTCATCTGGTCCAGTGATAGTTGGATCCAGTGTCTCACATGGTGCAGTGACATTTGGAACCAGCGTCTCACATGATGCAGTGACAGTTAGATCCAGTGTCTCACATAATGCAGTGACATTTGGATCCAGTGTCTCACATAATGCAGTGACATTTGGATCCAGTGTCTCACATAATGCAGTGACATTTGGATCCAGAGTCTCACATGATACAGTGACAGTTAGATCCAGTGCCTCATATGATGCAGTGACAGCTGGACCCAGGGTCCCACAGGGGGCAGTGACTGCTGGTTCCAGTGTCTCATGTGGTGCCTTAACAATTGGATCCAATGTCTTACGTGGTGCAGTAACAGTCAGATCCAGTGTCTCACATAGTGCAGTAACAGTCAGATCCAGTGTCTCACATGATCCAGTGACAGTTGGATCCAGTGTCCCATATGGTGCAGTGACTCCTGGTTCCAGTGTGTCTCATGGTGAAGTATCAGTTGGATCCAGTGACAATTGGATATGGGAGGCTGATTTACTAAAGGATTTGAGAATGTCCTCGCAATAAATTGTGTGAAATGTCACTTCTATTTTCCAATCATGAGAAAGCAAATTCCCGGTCTACTTCCTTCCTCTGCACGTGACTGGATAACGGAAGTGACTAGTCACATCATTTATTGTGTAGTAAATCAGCCTCTTTGTCTTGCGGTGCAGTGACAGTTGGATCCAGTGTCTTCTTGTACAGTGACAGATGGTGACAGTGTCTTATGTTGTACAGTGGCAGTTCCAGTGTCTTGGATGATGGATGCAGTGGCAGTGTCTCTGGCAGTATAGTGACAGGTGGTGGCAGTGTCTTTGGCAGTATAGTGACAGGTGGTGGCAGTGTCTCTGGAAGTGTAGTGACAGGTGGTGGCAGTGTCTCAGGCAGTGTAGTGACAGGTGGGGGCAGTGTATGAGGTGATGAGTGACAGTTTGATCCAGTGTCTTGGATGATGCAGGGACAGTGTCTTGGATGATGCAGGGACAGTGTCTTGGATGATGCAGGGAGATTGTCTTGGATGATGCAGGGAGACTGTCTTGGACGATACAGGGACAGTGTCTTGGATGATGCAGGGAGAGTGTCTTGGATGATGCAGGGACAGTGTCTTGGATGATACAGGGACAGTGCCTTGGATGATGCAGTTATATAGTGGCAGTATTTCACCAGTAGAGTGATAGATGGTGGCAGTGTATCAGATGAGGTAGTGACAGTTGAGTCCAGTGTCTTACCTGGTGCAGGGACAGTGTCTCTGGTGGTGCAGTGACATATAGTACAGTGACATATAAAGCAGTGACAGTTGCAGTGTCTCACCTCATATACCTTAGCGCTGTCCGGGCTCCTCCCGGGGCTGTGCTCCCTCCTGTCCTCGCTCTCTCTGGCCGGGGATGAAGCAGTAGATGGGGGTGCGGGGTTGCTGGCTCTCTCGGACTCCACATCTACCTCCTCCGCGGTGTCCGGTCCAGGGGAAGCGGAGCGGTAGCTGGAAGCATCGCTCAGCAGGTCGGGGGACGAATATCCGGCAGGTCGGGCCGCTCCGTACAGTTTGGCCAGGCTCTCGGCCGCCTTCACCACCGGCCTGAACGCTGAGATGTAGCGGAGCTTCCCGGCGGTGAGCGGCTCCCCTTGCCGGGCCTCGTCTCCGGATCTATCTTCCTCACGGGCCGGTTCCTCCGCTTCCCCGCCTCCCTCCGACTCATCCGCCTCAGCGGAGCACTTGGCGCCCGCCGGCTGTTGCTGCTGTTGTCCGAGCCCCGGGTAGGGCGGTACAGGCAGAGCTCCAGCCGCCGGCCAGAATACAGGGAAGGGCGGGTAGACCGTGTCCTTGGAGGTGGGGGCGGCCGGCCAGAAGAGCCCGGGCAGAGCCTTGTCGGGCAGCCCGTCGTCCTTCTTGGCGCACAGGCTGAAGGCCGGGAAGCCGTAGGGAGGAGGAGGGAAGAGCGGCGGACTCATTTTGTGCAGCACCCCGGAGAAGCTCTTGCTGGGGACGGGGATGAGCGGGAAGCTGCGGGCCGCCTGATCCTCCTCCCCCGCGGACACTCGCAGGGACTTAGCGGGGGGAGGAGGCGGCGGCGGGGCGAGCTCCAGGTGTTGCCGAGCCGATCCTCCGCTGGCCGGGGACGAGAAGGCTCTCTTGCGGGTCCCCCCGTTGAACATGGCCTTGACGTCCTCCCAGGAATGGGCCAGGTCGTCGGACGTGGAGTCGCTGAGCCGCAGGTGGCGCCTCCAGCTGTTGAAGTTGGCGGCGTCGGGCTGAGTGTACTTGGAGTCGGAGGTGCGGTGGGAGTGGAAGATGAACTTGTTGGGGGAGAAGTACAGGCCACAGTAGCCGCACTTGATGCACTTGGCCCGGGAGCTGTTGTAGCGGGCGGGGATGAAGCTCCCCCGGCACCCCCAGGCGCACTCATGGATCACATTAAAGGAGAAGTTCTCGGGCAGCTTGGGCGGCCGGTGCTCCCCTAGGAAAGACTTACACAGGCGTTCGGCCTCCCGCTTGGTGATCATACCGCAGCGGCGGGACGAGATGGGCATGGCCCCGGCACGCCTCAGGATCTCCAGCTGCACTGGGGTGCATTGCACGCATGTGATGCCCAGGGCCACCCGCCGGTTGTGGATCTCGTTGTAACTGTAGCTCTTCAGCAGCGTGTTGGAGATCTGAGCCAGGCACAGCCGCTCCTGCCCGTCTATGACCAGGGACACGATGGGCACCCCGTACAGGCACGTCTCCCCCACCTGGTTGGGTTTCAGGGACCCCGAGAAGCTCTGGCCGTCCTGCTTGTTGGTCGCTGGGGAGCTGGGTTCCCTCTGAGCGCCGATACCCTCCATTTTTTCTTCTCTGGAAGAAAGAACACACAGAGGGGCCACACTGAGATGTTATGGGATACAAAGGCACTGGAGAATTTCATTACATACATCATACAGTACTGTGGTCAGATACTGGACTCCTTCACCCCTATTCCATAGAACACACAGTACAATGATCAGATACTGGGCCCTTCACCCCCATTCCATAGAACACACACTGTACAATGGTCAGATACTGGGCTCCTTCACCCCCCATTCCATACAACACATACAGTACAATGATCAGATACTGGGCCCCTTCATCCCCATTCCATAGAACACACACTGTACAATGATCAGATACTGCTCCTTAACCCCCATTCCATACAACACACACAGTACAATAATCAGATACTGCTCCTTAACCCCCATTCCATACAACACACACAGTACAATAATCAGATACTGCTCCTTAACCCCCATTCCATACAACACACACAGTACAATAATCAGATACTGCTCCTTCACCCCCATTCCATACAACACAAACAGTACAATGATCAGATACTGGGCTCCTTCACCCCATTCCATAGAACACAAACAGTACAATGATCAGATACTGGGCTCCTTCACCCCATTCCATAGAACACAAACAGTACAATGATCAGATACTGGGCTCCTTCACCCCCATTCCATACAACACTGCAGTTCAATGATCAGATACTGGGTTCCTTCACCCCCATTCCATAGAACACACACAGTACAATGATCGGGAAAGTTATTATTTACTGCAACTGGGGCAAATATTTACCTTCTAGAAGAGATCACGCTGTACTCCTTCACCCCAATCCCATAGAACACACACAGTGCAATGATCAGATACTGGACTCCTTCACCCCAATACCATAGAACGCACACAGTGCAATGATCAGATACTGGACTCCTTCACCCCAATCCCATAAACACACAGTACAATTATCAGGATAGTGATTTGCTACACATTGGACAAATATGTATCTTCTAAAAGAGATCACACTGCACTGAGGTGCACAGACACTGGGCTCCTTCACCTAGTCCAATAGAACACACTGTGCAACCATCAGGATAGGTATTTACTACAACTGGGGCAAATATCCCTAACTGTGGAAGAGATCACATTGCTTGAAATACACAAATACCGAACAGTGATCAGGACCTATAATTGGTAACTGCAAATGGGGCAATTATTTCTCCTCCGGAAGAGATCACACTGTAATGGGATACACAGACACTGGGCCCCTTCACCTAGTCCAATAGAACATATACTGTACAACTGTCAAGTAATCAGGTGTAACTATTAACTGCAGACAGGACAAATATGTATCCTCCGGAAGAGATCACACTGCTCTGAGATACACAGACACTGCACTCCTTCACCCCATGCTCATGGAACACATACTATAACAGTGATCATGATACTTATTTTCAGTTGCTGTAAATGGGGCAAATGTTTATCCTGTGGAAGAGATCACAATGCACTGGGAGAAACAGACACTGGAAGACTTCTGGCCAATCACATAGATCAGATACTGTACAATAATCAGGATAGTTATTATTTCCTGCAATTATTCATGTTCTGGAAATAAAAACACACCGAGTTCGTACAGTAAGAGACACAGACACTGAACTCCTCACTCCAATCACATATAAAACAATGTTTTAGGTTTAGTTATATTAATTTACTGTAAGTGTGATAAATATTTATCTGGAAGAGATCTCACTCGAATGTGATACACAGACACTGGTCTCACTTAATCCTGTCTCATAGAACAGATACTGTACAATAGTCGGGATATTTATCTTTATTATTTATCTTTATTTACTGCAACTGGGACAAGCATTTCTCCTCTGGAAGAGAGAACACAGGGACACACCTGAGATCACACTGCAATGGGATACACGGGCACTGGAAACAATTAACTAATTACACACTACACATACTCTACAATATTTAGGATATTTATTATTTCCTGCAAGTGAGAGTACAGAGACCATACTGCATTGGGATACACAGACACTGGACTTTGTCATATCAATCACAGAACTATAAAACATGATGTAAAAAAATCATTATATATATAGATAGACATGTATATATATATATATA
>NW_017306366.1:314109-322696 GCF_000935625.1 Nanorana parkeri
CATTTAATATTTTTATTTCTAGACTTGGGTCTACTGTGTTTCCTTTGTTCAGAAAAGAAAACACACAGGGTAACCTTTTCTGGGATGTCGCATTTAAATTTGACATCATAATAAGTGATTTTCCATGAATGCCATATAGCATCTATAGGCACACAATGTAAATAAAATAGCAATACATGTCTGGCTTATATCAGGAAATAAAGTGGTTGAATGGCCAGTTGGTTGACTTTTGCCAAGGCGTTTAATGAATTTCCAGCGACAGAAGACTGTGTACAATTCCCCAATTTATTGTGTTTAATTGTCTTTTTGATTTACTTGTAGATGGAACTCTCCCCGTTTAATCAAATCTGGTTTGAAATCCTATTTATCAGTCCGAAGCCCGCTCCAGCCTATGTGAAGTCGTAACCCCTTTCTGTGTCCTCAAGCTACAAACCACCCAATTTCTTACAACCTTCCTTTTATTTATGACTGGAAAAGAATGCTGTTTATCTGTTCGAGTCCCTCCATTCAATCAATTCTGTTCCATTGTTATTCCCAAGCGGTCTCCGCGTTCTAGTGCTCCAAAATGAGCCCCTTCCATATATTCTTTTATATGTGTACATTGCATATACTTTCATCTGCCCTGTTCCCATTTTACACCAGCTCCAAAAGTCAGTGGTCACTGTTTTATTTTTTATCTTTTTTTTTCCTGGAAAGTGAGATCAAATGGCCGCTGCCCCAATACCAATTTTGTGGATTTAAAAGCACATTAAATGCCCCCAGTGCAGTTGTGCAGCTCTCTCCAAAGCCCACAACAGCCAGGGTTTGATATAAATAAATTATGAGGGAAAGTAGTAAAGAAATGTTTAAAAAATGAACACAATACTTATGGTGCACCAGAGACTGGAGCAAATAACAAGCAAACACTGTGAATCAAAACCGAACAATACAAAATGTGTGTAAAACATTCGGGCAGCGAATCCACAATCTGATCATAAAAATAACACGAAATAAACATTGAAAATAGAAGTAAAACCATTTTCTTTTTATCTGTACAGTAATCTAGTTTAAATTAGCTATATGGAGATAATGTATCTTTATTTCTTTCAAATTATTACAATTAAAGAGTTTGTAAAATATTTGAGTAAATCTTCTGAGTTGTACAAGTATAGATGTATCAATATTACAAATATATCAATCTAAATATTATATCATGGAATTTAGGGCTGTGCTTATTTTATGTCATTGGATTTCATTTTGTTTGTACACTTCTTTTTTTTTTTTTTTAACGATAAACGGGTTGTCATATAATCTCAGGGAATTCAAAGTGACACTTTGCTCTTCTGATAGTATGGTATATTATAATTACTATTCGCTTAATAAAATAAAGTGTATTGAGGAGGAATGGATATGGTACATCCAAACCACCAGTGTTCATAATTGTAGGAGTTCAGGTCAGCCTAGAAGAGACAAAATACTTACAGCTTGTACATTGGAGGTATTGGTGTCTAATTAGATTACTGAGACATAGGCAGGGAAGTTCAGGAATACCTGATCCTAAGCTGACAATGGCATCCTGTATCCCCTTTGTTCCCTGGTTCACCCTGACTGTGCTGTTTGACAAAAGCCTGATCTTGACCCTCTTCTTTGTATCATGTAATGACTCCTATGTGTCCTCATACCTGCCTCTGAAATCTGCCATTTCTTCCAGCTACAAAAGTTGTGTCCTGCCCAGGTGAAGAGTGTGGAACCTGCCCTGAGCCTCAGCACAACATCTCCTCTGTGTTCCCTTTACTTACTGCATGATAAATAGCTCTTTCCTTGTATTTCGTTACCTTCTGGTGACCAGACATCTCCCATCTCTAATCCCCTGGCTTGCTTTACTTAGTAGGGGCCAGTGGCCAGTTCAGTGTCCTGTGGAATAGCCCCATGCAGGATCCCTCTGCTCCATAGACAATAGAGGAAATCTGAAGAATTGTTCTATTCAAGCAGCTCCTATAGGGCACCAACAACGATATTGTTAGCCGGAGGCTGTTTGTTCCTACCGTCCGAGCCCAAACAAACTATAATTGCTCTTATCTGTCATGTTCAGCCAAACATATAATACAGATCTGCTATTTCTCCGCACCGAACGTCTGCTCTCCATTGTTGCTCACACTAATTCGTTTAAACCTGTATCTCCGACCCCATCACATCTGTACTGAGTTCTATATTCATGTAACAAACGGATTATTCTACATCCCATCTTGGCCTTTTTTGTGGGAAAAGGGGGACATTTGTTTGTTACTTATTTCTTTGTTCTAACAATTCTCTCTCCTTGTAATCCTTTTTGCAGTTCTTTTTTTTTTGTGTGTGTGCTTTTCCAAATCCAGATATTCGTCCTTTCAAAGTCTTCAAAGGGGATAATCCCGGAGAAGATTAGTTTATTTAACTGTACCAATTGCAAAAGTCCAACACGAGCGGAGAGGGAGAGACTCAGCCGAATAAAGCGGCTTACCTTAAAGAGATCACCTAATGAAGGAGATTTCATTGTAATTACACAGAATGAGCACGCAGGGCTCGGGTTTGCCTGCTGGAAACAATGTAAAGGGTGTTTAGTTCTCACCTGAAGATGTTTTCTGGGGTCACCATTTTTCTTAACGCTTTAAAACAGCTCGAAGCGTTCTAAAATGTCCCGAAACGTTCTAAAATGCTCCGAAACGTTCTAAAGCGTTCCAGCGCGTTTTAAAGGGTTCTGACACGTTCTAATGTCAACGCTGCACCCAGATCACACAAAAGGGCACTCATTAAACTGGAAATGTGAATTTGTATAGTCAGTAATCGGATCATTTCGGTACTATTTGCTATAGGAACTACAGAAATAGTGAGAAGTACATTACCCCATATTGAGCCCGTTTTCTTACCCTTTTGAGCTGCGGATGGTTCCTCCTATGTCCTCCAGGGTCTCGGTTCCGTCTTATGTCGGTTCTGTCTAAGGATAGCGCTCTTGTGGGCGCAGAGTCGGGCTGGACATGGAGCCCAGAGCCGGAGTCCAGCTGGAGAGGTGCAGGTCCGCTCGCACAGTGCTGGGATGAGGCTGATCTGAGGACTCACAATGATCCAGTGACAGCTAGAATAATAGGGAGGCGACTCCACTTAGCAATGACATATTTACATTAACCCCTTGCGTGCAGCCACTGTCCAGCCAAGCACAGGGTGGTGGGCTTGTGTCTCCGAGAGAGTGAGAAGTGCAGGATATCCGAGAGGTAAGTGGGGGGATTATTCACCTGTGAGTGTTTATCAGCTCCCCCTCCTCCCCCCTCCCATCACAAGGGGGGCTGCACCCTTCTCTGTGCACTCTGCTGTGCGGGACCCTTTAAATCCGACGTGCGACAAAAGTGTAATCATGAAGATGATAATTATTACTAATTAATTGCTGGATAAACATGAGAGGATTCGATCCATTTCCCAGGATCTCTCAGATACTTTAACATTGAGGGAAATGAGTTTCATATTTAAGAGTGGCAGGTAGAAGACAAGCATTTAAGAGTGACAAAGTGCAGAGAAGTGATACAAATAGCAATGCACAGACACACCATTCCCATTCCCAGCCTGGACTTGGATTATGTGGCTGCAAACTGGACGGATTCTGTTTAATGAAGTAGCCAAGAGTAGCCCACCCAAATATATATATATATATATATATATATCAGTATATCTAAATATGTAGATAGCTATATATTTATGTATATCAAACAGGGCTTGTGAATTCCCCTTTGTTCATGCATAATTTCCTCTTATCGCCCTAAAGTCATAGCTGATGGATTTGTGCAATTGCCTGAGAGATGCTACAATAACCCCATGTTTGCCTTTATCATTAACCATTCATACAGTAATGAGGAAGATCCCCCCCAATGTTCCCACAGTGTAATATGGAACTTTCCCAGTAATACCCCGAGCACGGGGCTCCTTACTGCTCCTTACTACTCTCACTTGTAATTAGTGTTTTATAAAGTAGAGAGATAACGTTACAGGATTTATATCTGTCCTATACTTCTGTTTATATTTCATATTTATCTATCTTACATTTCTGTCCATCTTTCAGATATTTTTCAGAACTATCTATCTATCTATCTATCTATCTATCTATCTATCTATCTATCTATCTATCATTCTAATATGTATCTATTGTCAGTCTTTCATATCTCTTTTCTTTCTCTCTCTCTCTCTCTCTCTCTCTCTCTCTCTCTCTCTCTCTCTCTCTCTCTCTCTCTCTTTCTCCCTCTCTCATTTCTTTTCTCTGAAATCTCTTTTGTCTATCTATCTGTCCGTCCGTCCGTCCGTCCGTCCGTCCGTCCGTCCATCTATCTATCTATCTATCTATCTATCTATCTATCTATCTATCTATCTATCTATCTATCTATCTATCTATCTATCTATCTATCTATCTATCTATCTATCTATCTATCTATCTATCTATCTATCTATCTATCTATCTATCTATCTATCTATCTATCTATCTATCTATCTATCTATCTATCTATCTATCTATCTATCTATCTATCTATCTATCTATCTATCTATCTATCTATCTATCTATCTATCTATCTATCTATCTATCTATCTATCTATCTATCTATCTATCTATCTATCTATCTATCTATCTATCTATCTATCTATCTATCTATCTATCTATCTATCTATCTATCTATCTATCTATCTATCTATCTATCTATCTATCTATCTATCTATCTATCTATCTATCTATCTATCTATCTATCTATCTATCTATCTATCTATCTATCTATCTATCTATCTATCTATCTATCTATCTATCTATCTATCTATCTATCTATCTATCTATCTATCTATCTATCTATCTATCTATCTATCTATCTATCTATCTATCTATCTATCTATCTATCTATCTATCTATCTATCTATCTATCTATCTATCTATCTATCTATCTATCTATCTATCTATCTATCTATCTATCTATCTATCTATCTATCTATCTATCTATCTATCTATCTATCTATCTATCTATCTATCTATCTATCTATCTATCTATCTATCTATCTATCTATCTATCTATCTATCTATCTATCTATCTATCTATCTATCTATCTATCTATCTATCTATCTATCTATCTATCTATCTATCTATCTATCTATCTATCTATCTATCCCCCCCCCACATCTTACAGATCTTTCATTTCCCCCCTGCAGTCATTTCAGGTCCAGCTTGAGGTTTTCACAAAGCATCACCTCAGGCGTTTTTATAAAACATTGTGGCATTAACAGCTCTTAATGGACACGTTAATTAAACTGTAATTAATCATACTGTCCGGAGTAAATGTGAACAATTACACTAATCAAACAGAAGTTAATATCGGTCAGAGGATAGCCCGGGGCTCCCCGGCTGTGGTCCCACCATCCCCAATAACACAGGAATGACAGAAGGCGGACACTGCCCGTTTTCTTATTGGGATTCAATATTCATGACAGCCAAGTCTAGTTGGAGTTCACATTCTGCCTGGGATTGATAGTGTCATACATCTTGGTGATATCTGCTTATTTGAATAATGCAGCTGCAATGAATATGTGTTTTGTACTGAGCCTAATTTACCTGAAACAAATTATCCAGGATGGATCAGGCCTGGAAATGAATGACAATCACCGAGCCAGACACTTTAATGATATATTTATATATTAAAATGTATTTATTGCTACAACTTTACTAGGAGAAAGCAAATGTGTATATTTGAAGAGCGATGGCAGCGCAGTCAATAGGTTGACTCAGCTGGGGGATGAGGGTCGGGGGGTGATTGATAGCCCCCCTCTAAGTTTCCAGGGAAGGGGGGGGGGGTCAATGCCAGGGCCATGTCCTGTACACACTGTCACAGACACCCAGCGCTGGATCGGAATAATGGCAACCTGATCCAAAGCTCCCACTCGGGTTACAGTGCAGCAGCCCGGCGTCCTCCATCCCATAATTACAATCTTATTCTGTAATTATGCCTCTGCTGTGAATTATTCAGATCCTTTGTGAGGCCTTGTGTCAGGGTGCTGACAGGAGGCTGGGTGCCCCAGCTAGGATCCTCACACCTCACATGTCTGTAATTAGACTTCAGTCTCCTTTTCCCTCAACTTTCTCCTGGATTGAAGATCCAAGCTCACCTCTCTGCGCCATGCCAGTGGATGGGAGGGGGGCAGCGGCAACTTCAATATATATAGATCTCTCTCTCTCTATATATATATAGATCTATATATATATAAATAACAGGCAGTTTGTTTCGCAAGGAGTTGAGAATCTTCATTCCATGAAATGTGTGTACACTTTGAATACCCAATCATGTGTAGGTGCAATAAATAAACAGGAATTGGCTTTTCACCTGATTGGTTAAATGAAGTGACTCTTCACTCAATTTATTGAGCCTCTCTCTTCTTTCTTCTGTTTCTTCTATATCTATCTATCTATCTATCTATCTATCTATCTATCTATCTATCTATCTATCTATCTATTTATCTATCTATCTATCTCTCTGTCTTTCCTATATTTATACTCTTTTTCTTTTCCTTCTTTCTTTCTTTCTTTCTTTCTTTCTTTCTTTCTTTCTTTCTTTCTTTCTTTCTTTCTTTCTTTCTTTCCTATCTATCATATATTTATTTAGTACATTGATTCTATCTCGCTCTCTCTCTTAACTTTCTTTCTTTCTTCCATCCTTTTTATCCTTCTCTCTCTCTCTCTCTCGATACATTGAATTTAGTGTTCCTCCTGCACTGTATGATAATTGCTGTGACATCACATCCAGGCAATGTTGCTGTCAGTCATCCTCATCCTTAGGAGGGACTTGTCAGTAATGTGGATCACGGTCGGTCTACACCACAGTATTAGGTATATTTTATTTATTGCTCTCATTAACCTGTAATGTCATATTCACGGAGCCGGAGCCGGAGCCGACACGGAGCCGGAGTATTACAGTGTACATTATTTTTTTTCTCGCACTGATTGCTTGCTCACAATAATATACAATATTCTCAGATCACATGGAATCCAATAAAAAAGACAGCCACGACAGACAATTAATCAGTTGTCAATAAAAGGCTAAATATATTGACAGTAAACATTCAGAAAGTTAAGAACGCAATGCCTGGAGCTCACCTGAGAACTGCAGCTAAAAGTCTCCGAATTCACCCAAAATCTAAAAAGAAAAGCCCCATTTATGTCCATCACTGCTGGGATAACCCACATTACACTGGGCACTAATCACTGTATTGTTTTAATGTACATAGAGAACACATATATATGCTGCTAATTATTCTCCAAGTGGTTTATCAGTAATGTAAATATAGAATTAGGTATCAACATGAGTCATGTAACACATAAATTGTCTGATAATTATTTAAAGCACAAAAAGTAATATTTATTTACTTCTATCTATCTATCTATCTATCTATCTATCTATCTATCTATCTATCTATCTATCTATCTATGACTCTTAAGTACAACTTTGGCACTGTAAAGCCATAAGAGATGTCATTCATTGTATCTGTCATTTTACAGGCTCATATGCACAGAATCCATGCCATTATACACACAAAAGACATCAACGTATTGAAGTTATCTTGCTATTGCTAATCCCCACAACTCCTATACAGTGCAGGCATTTTATGTTGTCTTCCTATACACTGACACATACTAGCCCAGACATAGACCCCAGCTGGTCCCCAGGCCAGTATAGAGCTATGCTGGAAGGCATGACATGAGTGGGATGTGTGTATACAAACACTCAGTTATACATTACTAATCCCTCTCACTAAATGATGTACATGTGTCTTGTCAAGCTGCTCCTCTCACCGTCTCTCGTCTTCTAAGCGTTGAATTAAGCGGAGTGTGTTTTCGTTTGATAATTAGCTTTAATTTACATAATTAGTACAGTATAAAGAGTAGTGGGGATAATCAAAAGGTAAAGACGTATTTTGCTTACTGTGTAAACACGAAGTCTGAATTAAAAAGGAGATGTAATTACAACATTGCGTTGTGTTAAGGCAGGGCCCTAATTGTAATGAATTTCTAATTAACATTCAATGATTAGTAAAGGCACAAGGCAGTAAAATGTGAGTGTTGTGTACGGAGAGCGGAGGAGATTGTACCCGGGATGCTGAGTGATGCTGAGGATGGAGCAGCGGGCAGAGGCACAAACTATTCATAATAATAATTTAAAAAAATCCAAATTAAATCAGGACAATTAAAAAAAAAACATACTGTGTATTGATGCTACTCAGCAGTATGTGAACAGACCTGTATACACAAGAGTTAGAGAAGTGCAGGTAATACTAACCCTGTGTATGTGTGTGCTTGGCTTTGACATGAATACTCATACCTATAAGTGTGTGAACATCATGCGTGTGTGTGTGTGTCTGAAAAAATGTTTACAAAAAGATAAGGATATAAGGAACGACTATAGAAAAATCATGTACCACTGCGAATAGTAACTACAGCTGTGTGACCTGTGCACAGGTAAGTGACAGCTCACATGTGTACACGGATGATGCTGCATCTCCCAGCTAAGTATACAATTATATGAGTGATTGGAAGAGAAAAATCATTACCATGTCCCAGAC
>NW_017306366.1:322785-341770 GCF_000935625.1 Nanorana parkeri
CGGCAGATGTTTCGATTTTTGGAACTTATATGGTGCTATTATATGATGTGCTATAAAATGTAATTTTGCAGGAACGTAATAGAATATTTTGTTGTTAATAATGTTTCCAGGTGTCTCCTTGCTTGGCGGTGATATAAGTGGAAGGAAACGCTCAACATCATCATTGGAGACAAGGATCGGCTGTGTCCTCTCAGCACCTTTTTATAGCGCAGACAGAAGTGGGAGAGATGAGGAGAGATGGAGCACAAGGGGTTAATCAGGCGGGGGTACTAGCGATATTGTTCCTGCGCTGAAGACCATCTATCTCTGCCAGTCTCTTTCCTGGGGACATGCTGGGAGATGCTGGGACATACTGGGAGCTCTGGGATCCGCCACTGACCTCTCTTTTGTCACAGAATGGGAGATTAGCGACAAAAATCGCCATTTAATAATTCAGGAGAGAGAATTATTTATCTGTCAGGGCTCAGAGGTCAAGCACATGGGCTTACTCTCTCTGCCTAAAGTGCCACTTTTAATAGCGCAGTGTGATTTACTGAGCTTATTAATCCAATAGAAGGGCCCTGTACACACCGACTGGTCCTGGAACAGCACTGTCACTGGCTCCTCCACATTGGCTTCATTTATAGACAGCAGACCTCCTTAAATATAACTGTGATTTTCATAGAACACAACTGACTTCATCCAACCTAAAAACAGCACTTGGGTTCTCACTGGTTGGGACATCTCCACTTTAATATCTACAGATGATCTGCAGTCTTTGTACAAGATTAGGGTGCTGATGTGTATGAAAAGAGGGGTGACTAGAGAGTGTACTGGCCCATAGCAACCTATTAGCTTCCAACTGTCACTTCTGTTAGGCAGAGTTGAAGTAAGAATTCTGAATGATTGCCATGAGCAACAAACATTTTTTTTTCCTCCAAAACTTTAGCCCCGAAAAAAGGAGAGATTTCAGCCCAGTGATGTTCAGTTCTACTATACCCTTGCAGCTTCAGGGGCCATCAAGGTGTATAATCCTCCATAAAGTGACACTGTCCTTGAAGTTTTATATTCCAAGTACAGCCTTTGGTACTCTGTATACTGAGGTCTGATAAAGGTCCCTCAACTCACAAAGAGGCTTAGCAAATCTTGAACACAGCATATTCTAGATCACCCTTTCTTAACAAGGGTGCCTTGGCACCCCGGGTGCCTTTTGGATTCTTCAAAGATGCTTAAAAAGTTTGGCACAGCATCATGTCTATCCATGGTGCAGGTAGGCTTCTGATGTGAAGAATGGACTCTAATGTGAAAGAAGGGCTCCTGATGTGAATGGGGAGCTTCTGATGTTTAGAGGATCCCTAATTTACAGGGTACTTTGATGTGAAAAGGGGGATCCTGATGTGAATGGGGGTCTTCTGATGTTAAGGACTCCTAATGTAAAGGGTACCTTGATGTGAAAAGGGGGGTTCTAATGTGAAAGGAGGGAGGCTCTAATGTGAAGGGGTGTTCCTGATTTGAAGAGGTACTCTGATGTGAAGGTGGGAACTCTCTTTTGTGTTTTGGTATAAAGTCCCCCTTAAGATTCAAACCAGACCCCTATCTGGGATAAAGGGTCTGCTATGGATTTTGAAGGGACCATATAGTGGGGTAAATGTATCAAAACCAGAGCAGACAGAACCTGGGGCAGTTTGCCATGGCAACCAATCAGCATCTATTTTTAGTTTGTTCAGGTAAGATTTATAAATCAAACAGAGAAGCATATTGGTTGACGTGCACACTTGCTCCAGATTGTGTTTGTTCCAGTTTTGATTAATTCCCCTCACTGTGTTTTACATTTTTACATGTTAGGGGTGCAATTTTTCATATTTTTGAAGGGAGCTGTGGCTGGAAAAAGTTCCTCATAAATACTGCTCTAGATGGTTCTTACTGTGAGGTCATAAAGCTTGATGGGGAGGTAAACCTGAAAACACTCAGCCTCACATGGCCCATAATTAGCAGACATTGGCGCTGATTTACTGGAGGACTTGAGACGTTCACCTAACAGAATGAATGCCAATAAATAAAGTGAACCTGTGCTCACTTTGAATACTTAATCATGTGTGCGGAGTAATAAGAAAACAGGACAGGGAAGCACATGATTAGTTGTTGAGGTGAACACTGGCTCACCTCTTCTTGCGGTCTCTACTGTTTTAGTAAATGATCTCACTGCATCTCCAGAATTAGAAGGAAGACTCAACATTTGCCAACAAAAAATGATTTGACAAATATAATCACTATAGATGTTTTCTAATATGTTAATGAAATGTACGTTTATGACAATCTGCCATTTTCTATATAAACCAAAACTCAGTTGTTGTTTCCTTGCAGAATGACACACCTAGGTATTCTGTACAATGTCTATAGAATGCTCCCAGGCTTGTGGAACTGGCTCTCTGGAGGGTGAAGTCAACTTTCAGGCATGTTGTGTAATGGGATTTTCATTTTTGGCAACATGTCCTAAAGTAGAACTGAAGCCAACACTTTTTTTTTAGTTTTGGCTAGAGTAAGGGAGCTTTATACCCCTGTCAGCTTTTTTTTGCCACCTGTGTCCTGCTGGGGAGATTTCCTTTCACATCCAGTCTGATAACCACAACAGGAAGTGAAAAGGAAATCCTTCCAAAGAGAAGTAAATCCATGGTGGTCATCAGGGTCCCCAGAACGGGTGCCCCCATTGGACAATTTTCCATCTATTCCTGTTCTGGTGACAACTTAAAGTTTGGGATTTTATTCCACTTTCAGTGATGACATTCACCAGGTCAAATAGAGAGGGTGAATCTCCCAGACGGGGACACAGACAGCAATATAAACCTGACAGGGGTGCTAATCCCTCTCCACTCTACCAAAACTGTAATAAAAAGTTTTGTCTTCAGTTGCACTTTAAAACTCTTCTACTGCTGGGGATGCAGTTGGTTCTTTTCTAATTCTGAGAATAGTCTGAACTAGGGATGTTCAGATACCAAGTACCGTACTCGGTACAAGTACATGTACAGATACTTTTCCAGCTCCAAGACTTCACTAGAGAAACATTCAAAAGTTAGGAGGCAGCTGTCATTTTTAAAGAGCACACGGAGCTCCTGTGATTTCTGCATCTCTGTTTTAATGTATGATTTTTGTAAAAATAAATATATATTAGGGATGCCCTGATATAATTTTTTCAAGTATAAGTACTGATACTTGCCCAAGTACTCACAGATACGAGTACTGATACATTTCTGTTTATTGTCATGTGACCATTTTTCTAAAACAATACAGACTAATGATTTCAGGACAGTGGTGGAGTGCCAGAGCCAGGTCCCAGCTGCAACCGCTGCAACCCTGGTAGTTGTCGTGAAAATGCCAAGTATCAGCACTGGTATCTGAACTAGTATCTGCACTGGTATCTGAACTGGTATCTGCACTGGTACCTGAACTGGTATCTGCACTGGTATCTGCACTGGTATTTGAACTGGTATCTGAACTGGTATCTGCACTGGTATCTGCACTGGTATCTGAACTGGTATCTGAACTAGTATCTGAACTGGTATCTGAACTGGTATCTGAACTGGTATCTGAACTGGTATCTGAACATCCATAGTCTGAACAATGACATAGTAAGACATTTGTTTTTCTAAAAAGAGAAAATGATGAATCTGCAACAAAGTTTCCAATAATCCTTGAATGACTTTACGATGGGATATTTTAGATCCTGGCTCCTCCAGGGTGTTCTGTACGAGCGGGAAAGTTTTAACCAATAGTCTATTGTTTTCCTGCATTATGATAACTAACAGAAGATTCTCATTTAAATTGTTCACAAATCTTTACAGACACCACCTAGTGAGGGCCAGGAGCTGAACACAGACAGCTACATTAATTAATAACACAGATGTTAATTGTATTCTGCTCAAGAAGCATTTTCTGATAATTAGACTTAATAAAAATAATCTGAATAAATGGTAATACATACTGAGACATCTCTGAGTTCCACCTAAGGAAGATATTATAAACACATTATTATTACATTATTACTTAAATTAGTATAAAACTCTGAAACTTGTTTTTCCAATAATGAATCCCGATCAAACACATACACATTGTCCAGCAAAGTATTTCTTTATATTTTTGCCTAAACACTTACAGTCATTATGTCTCCAAACAGCTCCAACTCTCTCAGCTCCACTTCCCTGAACTTCCTGTCCAGTACAAGATCACAAAGGACAGAGCAGTCTCCAGCAGCTGTCCATCTACTAGCTTGGAGAAGGGAGGAGGGGGACTTGCCTTGCTGTGTCTGCGTGTTTGTGGCTACACACAGCTTACCATTACACACAAGGACGGCTCCATAGGACCATGCAAGGGAAAGGAGCCACCCTAAAACAGGATTTCAGGACCAGTGCTCAGGGGACCAGCTGATTCTGCAGGAAACTACAACCTTTAAACATGAAGAAACAGCATCCATTGTAAGTGATTTCATCAGCATTTGAAATAGCTTAAAGGGTAATTCCACCTTCCCAGATGAATTTGAGGAAATGGAATTACCCCCTCCAATCTGGCCCCCTCTCCCTGCCCCTGCTATACTGCTATACTTCCCCTCTGCCGGTGCTGGTGTACTACCCGTACTTTGTACACAGCAACGCAGCCCTGCATTTTGAATTTTTCTCGCAAATGGCAAACAATCATTGGCCAGTGTGGTCACCTGACTCCACTGGCCAATGAGAAACCCTCATGGAATTACCCTTTAGAAACATTATGATTTTAATGTCACTTTAAGGCATCTCTACCCCAAAAATTTATTTTTTAATTTTGGATAAAATGTGGCAAGATTAGAACCCCCTGTCAGGTTTTACTCTCATCAGGGGCTCTGTTAGAGGGATTTCCCCTCACATTCTGGGGACAACCTTTTACCAGACAGGAAGGGAGGGCAATCTGTACCAGGGAAACAAGTAACAATACAAAGCTGACAGAGGTTCTGGCATCCCCTTACTTCACTTATAAAAAGGGTTGCTGATAGAGAAATCTCTCCTCACTTCCTGACCTGAGAACAAGCTTTTTACCAGACAGGAAGTTAAGGAATCTCTCTAATGGAGCCTCTGAAAGCAGCAAAACCTGATAGGAAATCTAACCCATTCCCACAATATCCACAACTGAAAAGTCTTCGCTTTAGGTACACCTCTACAGGGTTATTAAAAGGAATTGTCACACATTTAAAGGGTAAGCCAGCAACAAAAAAAATGATACTTTAGTCTTTGATAAATCCTGACAATGTCTGATATCTCCCGGTGACTCCACCAGTAAGATCTTGGGTCTGCACACCCGCCGTGGTCATTACGAGGGGCTCCTGCTTAAACTGTTTGTTTTTGTCCTTTTTTTTTAATATTACAGAAAATGTAACAATAGAAGTGAGGACACCTAATACTCCCCATGTACAAGAACAGAGTCAGGAATTCTGGCAGGGAGATCTCTGTAGATGTATCCAGGACATCTGAGAATGCAGGAGCTGACTTAGCTCCCTGGGCTTCCTCTGGCCCTCCAGCTGTGGTGAAACTACAAATCCCATGAGGCACCTATCTTTGGGAGTCATTCCTGTCTGTGGCTGTGAGAATCTTGCAATGCCTCATGGGATTTGTAGTTTCAGCTGGAGGGCCAGAGGATCCTCACCCCTGCTTTAAACTGATGTACATCATTGGTGTTATGGTATTAGGTCTCATATACTGTATTCATGAATCAGTTCAATTCTGGATGAACTTATAGATGCAGTGCTGATTTAAAGGAGCAGTACACATTTCATGCAAAGTTTTATAAGTAAAGCGATAACAAATAACATTTCTATTACGCCTGAAATATATAGTATGCCTCCATTTCTGCACATAATGCAGCTACGTACATTTAAGGTCCCATCCACACGTCTTTTGTAGTTTATGGTCTTTTTTGAGCATTTGTGGGCATTTCAGGCATCAACATTTTTTTAATAGCTATTTCTAGCCCATGAACCTGTGACGGGGTGGCCACCATGCTGCACTGCTCCTGAATTCTAGCCAAAGCTAGTTACTAGGCAAGAAAAGGCAATCACATGCATTTTTCAGGCGCTCCTATTGAAGTCCATTGGAGCCCAAACTCACGACTCTTGTACTCCAAATCTCCTGTACCTCTGTCATGACCGGTTCACACTAACAATGGCTGCTCACCATGTATGTATTAGGGTAAGGCTGTCTGTCCCTCAGCAGGATTACACAGTGCCTGACTTCAGTGTTGGAGCATTAGATGTCCATTGTCCCATAGCTGCACATCTAATAACCACATGGTCTAAGGGGCACCAATAAATACAACAGAAAACTGGGTGAGTTTTGCTTTTTTTAGAATTATGAAGCGTTATAAATGGTGTCTGATTTTTATTGCCATCTGTGTCCATGTTAGGGAGATTTCCCCTCACTTCCTGAATTGGTGACAAACAGGAAGTGACAAGATCTCCTCAGTTGGGGCCCAGATAGTAATTCAAACCTGACAGAGGCTGTCACTCTTCCTCACTGTACTTACCTAAAGGTCACCTGTAGAGCTACAAGGGTGGCCAGATACTCCTTAGGCACCAGACAGGAAGTGGAGACAATTTGCACAAGGGATTTAGACACCAAAAAAACAAACAAAAAAACTCACTGAGGTTCTATTGTTTACCTATTTTACTGGAAAAACAAAACACATTTTAATTTCTGTCTGTGTCTCTGTAGTAGATTTTCTCTCCCTTCCTGTCTGGTGAAAGTGTTGTTACCTGAACAGGAAATAAGGGAACACAGCCCCAGATAGCCGTAAAAAGTAGGTTGCTAACAGTTGTTCAAAACTAAAAACATTTTTAATGGAAATACTATTTAAAGCGATACTAAACTCAGGAGTTAAATCTTAGAAATGCATTCAAGTAACTTCAATATTACCAAAAATGTATCTTATTTGTGTATCACTCGGCTGTCGATCCTCAAATCATCTCTGAATTGGTGCTGACACTGTCCTTCCTTCTGGAGGGTGGCTACTTTTGTTCTCCATGGCCCCTGTGTGTGTTGTAAAGTAGTCACCGCTCCAAGCTCGCTCCTGTGATGGACTGGAATCTAAATACAAAGTAGTAAACTAAACGCAAGCTTGGAGTCCTATACAGGAGCAAACTTGGAGTGGTGACTACTTTACAACACACGCAGGGACCATGGGGAACAGAAGTAGCCCCCCTCCAGAAGGAAGGACAGTGTCAGCACCAATTCAGAGATGATTTGAGGATCTGAGGATCTAGTTAAGGTACTTGAATCAGGGGCGTAACTAGAAATCACAGGGCCCCATAGCAAAATTTTGTATGGGGTCCTGTGATTTCTAGTTACACCCACCTGATAACCCAAACAGCCCACTTGAGGGTGACCCTGCAGAGCCCACCATAGACTCTCTATGGTGGGCTCTGCAGGGTCTCAGGCGGGCGGTCAAGCCCTCTTACCTGTCAGCCCTGATCCTCTGTCCGCCTCCTTCTCCTCCACGATCGACTCCTCCGTCACTGGACCCCGCCTCCTCGATCGCCGGACCCCGCCTCCTCGATCGCCGGACCCCGCCTCCTCGATAGCCGGACCCCGCCTCCTCGATAGCCGGACCCCGCCTCCTCGATAGCCGGACCCCGCCTCCTCGATAGCCGGACCCCGCCTCCTCGATAGCCGGACCCCGCCTCCTCCATTGCTGCCGATGACGGGCCCAGCCACCTCCTCCGAAGCTGATGGTTGTCACCGACTCAGCAGCGGCTGTGAGAAGGAACGGAGCGTTCCTTCTCACAGCCAAAACTGGGTGAACGGGATTACAAAACGCTTTGCAGTAACACAGCTCACATATACAGTTTGTATTGGAGTTCTGCCTTGCAATACATGAATAGAGTCACCTACAAGAGCATGCCTTTGTCTGCACATTCTATTGTAATCTGTGTCACCTAGTAGCACAATGTGTTCCTTTTATTATTATTTATTTATAAAGTGTCATGTTCTCTTTTTATCTATTAGGAGGATATGAAGCTTTGCATGCATGGGTGTTGCAGCATCCAAAGTGTTTCAGTATTGGCTTAAAGTAGAACTATGACCTCCCATTAAACAATATGTACTGCATAATAGATGCATCTGCATTTGCAGTTTTCTCTTAGACCCTCTGCAAAGTCCACAAATACCTGTTGACCCTGTTAGGTCCACCTAATACAGCTTCCTGTGATGGTGTGGCAACAATGCTGCACTGCTCCTGAATTCAGAGCAGAGTTGCTACTCTCATATAGGCTGTGCCTGCTTACATTACAGTGGGATGAAAAAAATGTTGCAGAGGGCATGGCTATCAGCATCATCACTGCTGATTTATAAGTCTGTAGCATGTCAATCACCACTTGTCCCGCCTACTGCTTTCCAGATTGGCTGGACTGCCTCAGTTGCTGAAACCCTCCTACTGTGAGCTGCAGGGTCTGGGAGGGGGAGCATAGAAGACACAAATGACGAAGGATTTGGTGCAGTCAGGGAAGGTAAAGGAAATTTTTTTATGAGGGTTGTGGATCACATAGTATCTGGATTTGGTACTTGCTTAGACTTTCATACGGGAGTCTTTAGACGTACTATAATCCTGTTTGTGCTTTTTGTTTTGAGGTGCACAGAGGAATCAGAAGTCTTGTTATAGTTCTCTCCTTTCTCTTTGTTGGTGGTCTGTACAGCTGAACAGCAGCTCTGCTTATAAAACACACCAGGTGATGCCTCCAATAGCACACTCTATCATTAGTTTTGACACAAGGGACGGAGCTTGTACAAATCATCATTCCGGTGTGTCTCCTAACATGAAATACAAACCTGCCTATCGAGTTTTTTTGCTATCGTTCCACTTGCAATAAAAGAAGACTGATAAGCCCATTATTATGACACCCGCTCAGCATAAATGAGAACTCACAGAGCTCACCTACAGAGAATTCCATATGTTCACCTCTGTGAATTGTCAGGTTATCCAGTTCTGATTATTCATGTCTGGGTCTATGCAGCTCTGAGTTTAAATCTGTGAAATATTTCACTACCTAGATGTAACGGTACCAGCCCAGTGAGTCATTATTGTTTAAGTTGGGTTCATTTAAGCCCAGTTTGCCAATAATCAGCCTATGTTTGGGAATCACATAACTCCCCTTCCTGATCAATATCTCTCTGTCTGTGGATGGGGTTGTGTGACTATGTCCCTTGACCACCATGTCCGTGGATGACCCATGTCAATATGTCCCTGGATCTCCGTATCTGTTGATATCTCTATGCGACTATGTCCCTGGATTTCCATATCTCTGGATGTCCCTATGTAGCCGTGTCCCTGGATTTCCATGTCTCTGGATGTCCCTATGTGACAATGTCCTTGGATTTCCTTGTCTCTGGATGTCCCTTTGTGGCGGTGTCCCTGTATGTCCATGTTCCTTGATATCCCTATGTGACTATGTCCTTGGATTTCCTTGCCTCTGGATGTCCCTACGTGACTATGTCCTTGGATTTCCTTGTCTCTGGATGTACCTTTGTGGCTGTGTCCCTGTATGTCCATGTCCCTGGATGTCCCTATGTCCTTGGATTCCCTTGTCTCTGATTGTCCCTATGTGACAATGTCCTTGGATTTCCTTGTTTCTGGATGTCTCTTTGTGGCTGTGTCCCTGTATGTCCTTGTCTCTGGATGTCCCTATGTGGCTGTGTCTCTGTATGTCCATGTCTCTGGATGTCCCTGTGACTATGTCCTTGGATTGCCACGTCTCTGGATGTCCCTATGTGACTATGTCCTTGGATTGCCACGTCCCTGGATGTCCCTATGTGACTATGTCCTTGGATTTTCGTGTCTCTGGATGTCCCTGTGTGACTATGTCCTTGGATTGCCATGTCTCTGGATGTCCCCATGTGACTATGTCCTCGGATTTCCATGTCTCTGGATGTCCCTGTGTGACTATGTCCTTGGATTGCCATGTCTCTGGATGTCCCTATGTCCACGGATTTCCATGTCTCTGGATGTCCCTGTGTGACTATGTCCTTGGATTGCCATGTCCCTATGTTACTATGTCCTTGGATTTCCATGTCTCTGGATGTCCCTATGTGACTACGTCCCTGTATGTCCATGTCCCAGGATATCCCTATGTGACTATGTCCTTGTATTGCCATGTCTCTGGATGTCCCTATGTGACTATGTCCTTGGATTTTCATGTCCCTGGATATCCCTATGTGACTATGTCCTTGGATTGCCATGTCTCTGGATGTCCCTATGTGACTACGTCCCTGTATGTCCATGTCCCTGGATATCCCTATGTGACTATGTCCTTGGATTTCCATGTCCCTGGATGTCTCTGGGTGACAATCTTCCAGGCCGCCTTCATATAAAGTGTCTTTGGAGCGAACTGATTTAGCAGCCAGTGTCTGCTCTCCACCCTTTTCTCCAGCTCAGACATAAAGTATGTGTAAGTGGCTTTATTTCTGTAGGGGACGGATAAAACCGCAGTGTGTGGAAAAAAAGATTGAATTTCCAGCGTCTATTTTCCAAACATTTAGGGCCCCCAGAAAAAAATATCAGCAGTTTCCTTTTGAAGCGGACTAGAGAGTCATTTTTCGGTTAAAAGCTACAGATCCGTGTCCTATAAAATGAGAACCTTCTCCTCCCGGGGAGATTGCCCTATAAATCAGCCCAGACTAATTCAGTGCAAGTTTAATAAACGCTCCTATTGAAAATGAATGTTCTCCATTTAACAGTTGTATCAGCACCATATAAAAGCATGACCCCAATAAATCCCCGTTTACAGGCAGATCAATCCCTCCTCCCTATTGATCTGCAGTCACAGCCTCTCCCTGTAACACTTTCTGGATAGAAATAGCATTTCGATTAGATCCTTTATTAGGAAAAGATTGTTCCAAGAGGATCAGTGCAGAGAGATAATTAAACGGTGACATTTTAATTACTGGACATTGATAAAGGAAGGGAAAGGGAGGGCTGGATGGTTTGATTTGGTGCAGTGCTAAGGCTAGCCATACATGAGCCAATAGGCGAGACAGGGGGAAAAAGTTCCCGGGTTTCTGATCTGATCTTTAATGCAAACAAATGTTGGAAAATGTTTTATGCGACTCGTTGTCAATAATTCCCTTTCTGCAGAGAGAACGGATTAAAGCTTTCAGGGGTCCTGACCTGGAGGCTTCTGTGTCTTCACTGAGACATCCGCCTGGCTGTGGACCCTTGTGTTGTCAATACACAGTACAATTTGATTGCGTAAAGTGCAACTGAAGCCACATTTTTTAGTTCTGGATAGAGTGGATTAGAAGCCCTGTCAGGGTTTTATTGCTGTGTTCTCGTTAGGGAGGTTCACCCTCTTTATATGTCCTGGTGAATGTTATCACTGAAAGTAAATCACAAATTTTGGGTCACCATAACAGGACAAGATAGCAAATCTTCCAATGGCTACACTAGTTCTAGTGACCCTGCTGACCACCGGGGATTTCCCTCTATTTGGTGAGATTTCCTCCCACTTCCTGATGTGGCTATCAGACAGGAAGTGAAAGAAAATCTCCCCAATGGGACACAGGGGTTATAAATCTCCCTTACTGTATCCAAAACTGAAAAAAAGTTTAGGCTTTAGTTCTACTTTTTTTTTAAAAGGTGTTTATTTAATAATTTCTAGACATGTGCATTCGGATTCGGACGAACCTGCAAATCAACGAAAATCAGTTGATTCCGCGGCTCGTCCAAATCCGAAATAACGAATTTAATATATGCCCGAATATACTAAAACGATATTCTGGCATGCATAAATTCGTTTTCAGTACACGCCGGTGGCCATATTGGCTGCTGGCGTGTTCTGCGCATGCCTGCCGCCATCTTATAGGCAGGCGTGTGATGCTACATGACGGTGATGTCACACGCTGAATGAGTGGTGGCCGAATCGGCCATTTTGGAGTAGATGTTGGTATACACCAAGCTTGCAGTGCTCGAACATGCGGGCGCCGCCATCTTGGTGTACACCAAGATCTACTCCAAAATGGCGGTGTGCATGTGCAGAACGTGCTGGCGGTCGATATGGCCGCCGCTCGTTCTGTGGTTTTAATGTGCGGTTTCGGATTCAGAGGCTCGGTGCCTCCAAATCCGAAACAACATAAACATTTGTTTCCTTTGACTAAACGAATGAAAGTGTTTTTCGCTTTCATTTGTTTCGTCCGGAAACAAATTTTTTTGTTGTGCACATGTCTAATAATTTTAAAAGTTTCCATATAAAAGAACAACGGGGTTCACAAAGCTTCAACACAAGCAACACTAAGGTTGCAATTGAAACAAAGAAGAAACACACATACACAGCGCCGCACAACCAGCCCTGCCCCCCACCACAACCAGACACTGGCTCCATTTCTCACTTAAACCATCCCACAAAAACCCCATCCCGTCTGTGGAGTGCAATGTTTCCGGACGAGTTGAGAAAGTCAACGATTGGTCAAATCTCAACCTTTCTGATCAGGTTTGATGTGGTATCATTGTGTGTGCTGGATGTTCCTTTTTTTTGTATGGATTGTTTTAATTCATCATCCTTTCCTAAAGCAAAATGAAGTCAAAACAACATTTATATTGAGTTTTCAATACCAAAGATAATTTTTACAATCAAGTGTTCAGTTGTGCAAACTCTGTATATGTATGACTATGTATAGAGGTGGATGGAGAGTCAAACGTGAAACAAAGTACTGCATTCTCTAATGCTGTGAAACATCAACAATGCTTGCTGGAAGCCAGAGACACTGGGAATTGGTCTGCCTGGATTTTAAGGTTTAGAAGGAAGTAGATGTTATTCACGACAATAAAGAGGTATTTTTTGGATAAAAGATAAAAACTACAAAATAATAGTAACTGCACAGCTAGCATTTTAGGGTCCATTCACACCACATCCAGATCATCGCCAGACCAGGCCAGATTGTTTCCGGAACAAAAATGCATCCTAGTGTATCCCTATGCTATTTCTGGCCTCTGTTCACACCAGCGCAGTCCGTTCCAGACAAATACTGCATGTCTCATTTGATCTCTTTAATGCTGTGAATAAAAACTGCTTCCTTCTTTACCCTAAAATCTGGGCATGATGGGATATGTAGTCTTGAGAAATGGAGACTGCATCACGTCAATTTGCAGGGAAAGAGATGCAAAGCACACTGGGAATCCGGGAAGTTGGTAAAAGTGATGAGCAGACAGAAGGCAGCACTCACTACATAAAAGGGATTTTTTTAAAGTAAGCTTTGATTGCATTATAAAAAAACAAGTCTAGTATGTATTCCCATTACACTGCTGATGTTATACAGGAGAGTATATGCTGGGACTTTACAACTCTAATCTATAACGAGCCTGTCGGAAGCCTTTAGCAGACCTGACTACATCTGTATTAGGAATAGTATCTTGCTCCTGTGCCTAGTGTATGAAGGGAGAGGTGGCTTTCAGCACCATGGGCAGCTCCAGTCTAATGGCCGTCCCACAGAGAGTTTGAAATGTCTTCTTAAATATTACGACCAGTTCAAATGGCAGCAGTAATTCTCCTTTGTGTAGGGCCCAGCAACGCCTTGGTGTGATAAGTCGTAAAGTTCATCTACAGCTGCAGGAACCCCACTGTTGGCCTATTTTAGCCTACAGCTTGTTAAGAGAAACCTTTTATGACTTGGTTTTAGTCTTAATTAGCCACTGGCTAAGCTGGGAGATGACTGCTATTAAATGGGTGGAGTGATAATTCTTCTACAAGCATTATCCAAGATCTGCTCCATGCACCGTGGTAATACAACTTGTCATTCTGTATTAATGAAACCAGCCGATCAATCGGGAACCAGAAATTCACTCAATAGACTAGTAATACAAAGGAGCCATTTACATCCAAGTGTGACACCTCTCTGGGGCGTTCTGTCCCATTCCTTCTTTAATAAGATATCTGATGATGCCTTTCAGAGAACATCTCCTTCAGGCTCCCCCACCCCATCAATAGACCATTTACCCCCAACTAATCACTACTTATAATTGGCAGCAAACATGGCCTAGAGACACTCAATTATGTATGAAATATATAGATAGGATATATCTGTCAGGCCACATACTTAAACATAGTCCTGGGTGTACTGTAGTTGTAACAGATCAGAAATAGAGGGTTTGCTAAGGGGGAGTCAATGAACACATAGAGTGTCATAGATGGTAATGACTCTGCTGTGCTGCATACAAAGTACTGTCCAAAGTATCATACACTCATGTTTCATACTGACACCCCAACATCCAATGAGGTATTTCTTATATTGATAAATGAGGAGTTCAAACAAAGAGGGAGAGAAATATGTACAGTAGGTGGTGGCAGCTTTACCTTCCCTTTGAATTCAGTCTGGTAGGGTCTTGTCGTGTTTTTATGACAGGATGGAGCTGCCTTCTGTGTATCTGTAAAGTTTCCACCAGTTCACAATATTACCGATAACCGAGGAACTATGGTTGGCATTTTGGTAGGGGCTTCCATAACAATAATCCAGACCAAATGTCCATACATGATATAGCTAGCCAAATGACTGTCCTCCATACAATGTAATACTGTTCGCTACATGAGAAGTTACACCCTGGTTGTCTATCAGAAATTCCCTAAAGCAGGCTTTCAAAGCCATTGTTCCAGTCCAGTCCCGTCCAGCTGCCAGAGGTTCCATGAGCAGTGGCAGGAATGACTACAATGACTTACAATGGTCACTTCTTTGCTGACCACAAATGAAAGGGATCACTTCTTCACTGACCACAAAGGAAAGGGATCACTTCTTCACTGACCACAAAGGAAAGGGGTCACTTCTTCACTGGCCACAAATGAAAGGGGTCACTTCTTCACTGGCCACAAATGAAAGGGATCACTTCTTCGCTGACCACAAATGAAAGGGATCACTTCTTCACTGACCACAAATGAAAGGGGTCACTTCTTCACTGACCACAAAGGAAAGGGGTCACTTCTTCACTGGCCACAAATGAAAGGGATCACTTCTTCACTGACCACAAATGAAAGGGATCGCTTCCTCACTGACCACAAATGAAAGGGATCACTTCCTCACTGACCACAAATGAAAGGCATCACTTCTTCACTGACCACAAATGAAAGGAATCACTTCTTCACTGGCCACAAATGAAAGGGATCACTTCCTCACTGACCACAAATTAAAGGGATCACTTCTTTACTGACCACAGATGAAAGGGATCACTTCTTCACTGACCACCAATGAAAGGGATCACTTCTTCACTGGCCTCAAATGAAAGGGATCACTTCTTCACTGGCCTCAAATGAAAGGGATCACTTCTTCACTGGCCTCAAATGAAAGGGATCACTTCTTCACTGGCCTCAAATGAAAGGGATCACTTCTTCACTGGCCTCAAATGAAAGGGATCACTTCTTCACTGGCCTCAAATGAAAGGGATCACTTCTTCACTGGCCTCAAATGAAAGGGATCACTTCTTCACTGGCCTCAAATGAAAGGGATCACTTCTTCACTGGCCTCAAATGAAAGGGATCACTTCTTCACTGGCCTCAAATGAAAGGGATCACTTCTTCACTGGCCTCAAATGAAAGGGATCACTTCTTCACTGGCCTCAAATGAAAGGGATCACTTCTTCACTGGCCTCAAATGAAAGGGATCACTTCTTCACTGGCCTCAAATGAAAGGGATCACTTCTTCACTGGCCTCAAATGAAAGGGATCACTTCTTCACTGGCCTCAAATGAAAGGGATCACTTCTTCACTGGCCTCAAATGAAAGGGATCACTTCTTCACTGGCCTCAAATGAAAGGGATCACTTCTTCACTGGCCTCAAATGAAAGGGATCACTTCTTCACTGGCCTCAAATGAAAGGGATCACTTCTTCACTGGCCTCAAATGAAAGGGATCACTTCTTCACTGGCCTCAAATGAAAGGGATCACTTCTTCACTGGCCTCAAATGAAAGGGATCACTTCTTCACTGGCCTCAAATGAAAGGGATCACTTCTTCACTGGCCTCAAATGAAAGGGATCACTTCTTCACTGGCCTCAAATGAAAGGGATCACTTCTTCACTGGCCTCAAATGAAAGGGATCACTTCTTCACTGGCCTCAAATGAAAGGGATCACTTCTTCACTGGCCTCAAATGAAAGGGATCACTTCTTCACTGGCCTCAAATGAAAGGGATCACTTCTTCACTGGCCTCAAATGAAAGGGATCACTTCTTCACTGGCCTCAAATGAAAGGGATCACTTCTTCACTGGCCTCAAATGAAAGGGATCACTTCTTCACTGGCCTCAAATGAAAGGGATCACTTCTTCACTGGCCTCAAATGAAAGGGATCACTTCTTCACTGGCCTCAAATGAAAGGGATCACTTCTTCACTGGCCTCAAATGAAAGGGATCACTTCTTCACTGGCCTCAAATGAAAGGGATCACTTCTTCACTGGCCTCAAATGAAAGGGATCACTTCTTCACTGGCCTCAAATGAAAGGGATCACTTCTTCACTGGCCTCAAATGAAAGGGATCACTTCTTCACTGGCCTCAAATGAAAGGGATCACTTCTTCACTGGCCTCAAATGAAAGGGATCACTTCTTCACTGGCCTCAAATGAAAGGGATCACTTCTTCACTGGCCTCAAATGAAAGGGATCACTTCTTCACTGGCCTCAAATGAAAGGGATCACTTCTTCACTGGCCTCAAATGAAAGGGATCACTTCTTCACTGGCCTCAAATGAAAGGGATCACTTCTTCACTGGCCTCAAATGAAAGGGATCACTTCTTCACTGGCCTCAAATGAAAGGGATCACTTCTTCACTGGCCTCAAATGAAAGGGATCACTTCTTCACTGGCCTCAAATGAAAGGGATCACTTCTTCACTGGCCTCAAATGAAAGGGATCACTTCTTCACTGGCCTCAAATGAAAGGGATCACTTCTTCACTGGCCTCAAATGAAAGGGATCACTTCTTCACTGGCCTCAAATGAAAGGGATCACTTCTTCACTGGCCTCAAATGAAAGGGATCACTTCTTCACTGGCCTCAAATGAAAGGGATCACTTCTTCACTGGCCTCAAATGAAAGGGATCACTTCTTCACTGGCCTCAAATGAAAGGGATCACTTCTTCACTGGCCTCAAATGAAAGGGATCACTTCTTCACTGGCCTCAAATGAAAGGGATCACTTCTTCACTGGCCTCAAATGAAAGGGATCACTTCTTCACTGACCACAAATGAAAGGGATCACTTCTTCACTGACCACCAATGAAAGGGATCACTTCTTCACTGGCCTCAAATGAAAGGGATCACTTCTTCACTGGCCACAAATGAAAGGGGTCACTTCCTCACTGGCCACAAATGAAAGGGATCACCTCCTCACTGACCACAAATTAAAGGGATCACTTCTTTACTGACCACAAATGAAAGGGCTCACTTTTTACTGAGCACAGATGAAAGGGATCACTTCTTTACTGATCACAAATGAAAGGGATCACTTTTTTACTGACCACACAGGAAAGGGATCACTTCTTCACTGACCGCAAATGAAAGGGATCACTTCTTCACTGACCACATATGAAAGGGATCACTTCTTTACTGACCACAGATGAAAGGGATCACTTCTTCACTGACCATAAATGAAAGGCATCACTGACCACAAATGAAAGGGATCACTTTTTTACTGACCACAGATGAAAGGGATCACTTCTTCACTGACTGCAAATGAAAGGGATCACTTCTTCACTGATCACAAATGAAAGGCATCACTGACCACAAATGAAAGGCATCACTTCTTCACTGACCACAAATGGAAGGGATCACTTCTTCACTGACCACAAATGAAAGGGATAACTTCTTCACTGACCACAAATGAAAGGGATCACTTCTTTACTGACCACAAATGAAAGTGATCAATTTTTTACTGACCACAAATGAAAGGGATCACTTCTTCACTGACCACAGATGAAAGGGATCACTTCTTCAATGACCACAAATGAAAGGAGTCACTTCTTCACTGACAACAAATGAAAGGGATCACTTCTTCACTGACCACAGATGAAAGGGATCACTTCTTCACTGACCACAAATGAAAGGAGTCACTTCTTCACTGACAACAAATGAAAGGGATCACTTCTTCACTGACCACAGATGAAAGGGATCACTTCTTAACTGATCACAAATGAAAGGGGTCACTTCTTCACTGACAACAAATGAAAGGGGTCACTTCTTCACTGATCACAAATGAAAGGGATCACTTCTTCACTGACCACAAATGAAAGGGATCACTTCCTCACTGACAACAAATGAAAGGGATAACTTCTTCACTGACAACAAATGAAAGGGGTCACTTCTTCACTGATCACAAATGAAAGGGATCACTTCTTCACTGACCACAAATTAAAGGGATCACTTCTTAACCAACCGCAGATGAAAGGGGTCACTTCTTCACTGACCACAAATTAAAGGGATCACTTCTTAACTGACCGCAGTTGAAAAGGGTCACTTCTTCACTGACCGACATTATAGGGGAGCAGTTCTCCTCTGAACACCAGAGGACTCTATGTTTTCACTGGCTATGTTTCTTTATGGCCATTCCATTATTCATTTTATATTAAGATCATTATTCTACAACTTACTCATCATGCTAAAGTACTGTGAGCTGTAGATATAATCAAAGACCTAAGAGGGTTCCTCCAGGGCAAAATAGATGAGAAAAGCTGCTCCAAGGCATATGTCCAGCCAAAAAGTTTATTGCTTATGGATAGATTGAGAAAGGGGTAGAACCCCTGTCAGGTTTTTGCTGCACCTTGGTGGTTTGTTAGGAGAGAGTCTCCCTCATTCACTGTCCTGGTGACATTGGTTTTGCTAAACAGGAAGTGAAGGAAAATCTGCAATAGCAACACAAAAATAGAGATAGAGTGGAAAAGTAATTTAATGGAAATCTCTTTTGCACTCCCTGTAGATTGCAGTAAAAACCAAACAGGGATTTTTTCTTTCCCAATCTATCCCCCCCCCCCCCCCC
>NW_017306366.1:341803-348051 GCF_000935625.1 Nanorana parkeri
AAAAAAAAAGTTTTGGCTGGACATATGCTTAAACCTTCTGTAATGCTATTAAGAATCCATCGGTCCAACACAGAGTAGAATTGTCTATAAACTGGCTGAGTCTTCATTTAGTTTTATTTCCACAGAACAGAAGAAGGGAGTTATGTTGTGAGGACGGTTACAGTCCAGAAACCAGAAATGAAATCACCCGGCAGGATCTGTGTCAATGGAGTCCTGGGCGGTCTTGGCTCTCAATGACCCTTGGAGCTGCCCCCTGCCACTTTATGGCTTCATCAAAAGAGCCATTCTGCCTTTTCAGGGCTCCTCTCGATTTGTCTAATTTCTATCAATTGCCAAGCTGTTTGCTGGTAAAGCGATGTTGCAAAATGAAATTTCTCCGATCGATAGACAAGACTTTATTGATTAGGTTAAAACAGCCAGAGAAAATGAGAGAAGAGGAACAATTAAGTCATCCAGTTAAGCGGTGACGTTAAAAGGACTAAATTTGGGTGACATGACAGTTGGACGCGGTTGAATGAGCAGGAAGAAATGGAGATGACAGAGGAGGACTGATGTGGACGGGTGGGGGATGTTGCTGAATGAGAGATCAAGAGGAATTCACATTGAGCAGAATTTATAAACCTGCCTGAAATGGGACTGATCATTAAAATCTACACTTTAAATAAAGTAGGGCACGCGCCAACATTACCACATGGAACCAATACTTTGAGTAAATGCGTCTTGCCTGCCATGTATAAATAAAACTGCTGCTACCAAATTGTCTGCAACCTAAAGCCTAGGCCGTCTTAAATCAGAGCTTCTCAACCTTTTTCCAGTTATGGCACCCTTTAAAATTTTGCAAAATCTTGAGGCACCCCAGTCTAAAATGTGAAAATACGAAGCGTGGCCCCTTCAAAATCCATACCAGACCCTTATCCTAGACATGGAATGGATTTTAAGGGGGTTCCCCCTTCACATTTAATTCCCCCATCAAATCAGAATTCTGCCCATCAGCCTTCTTCCTTACATCAGGAGCCACCCTTTTCATTAGGAGCTCCTGCCCCTTCACATCATAAGTCCCCACTTCACACCAGGAGTCCCCATTTCACATCACAATCCCCCTTCACACCAGGAGTCCACCTTTCACATCAGAGTCCCCCCTGCACATCAGATTTTTCCCCTTCACATCAGAGCATGACGCTGTTAACAAATTTGGAGGCACCTTTAAGAAGGCAGAAGGCACCCCAGGGTGTCACAGCACCCTGGACGAGAAAGGCTGATTTAAATCTGGCTATCCACTATTAGATACTTTTTTTTTCTGTTCAGTCCCTGGATGGACAAATCTTCTGTTGTGGCTATTTTATTTTGACAAAAACTAAAAATAAATACATATTTCTATATTGGATTTCCATAAGGTCTTTCCCACTCCTAATAACCAGATCCATCTAGAAGTTTGTAAATTTACTTATTGAAGATGTCCATAGGATGTACTTCCTCAATGCAGTGATACCAGTTCACTCAGCCCTGTGAATATGTACTTCCTAGTGCCACCAACACAAATCATGTCCCATCTATCACCGTGAACACAAGAAACATCCACAATGTAACCTTATTGCTTGCTGGAAGCAGTGCATTATGGGATATGTAGTCTTGAGAAATCGATATTGCATCATATCAAGCAGCCCAAGAAAGAGACACAAAGCACTCTGGGAAAGTTGATGAAAGTGATGGGCAGAGAGAAGGCAGCACTCACTACATAAAATTATTTTTTCAAGTAAGCTTTGATTGCATTATCAGAAACAACTCTAGTATGTATTCCCATTACACTGCTGATGTTATAACAGGAGAGTATATGTTGGGACTTTACAACTCCCTTAACATATGTCCTAACCCTACCTCCGTATATCTAATAAAAAGGAGTTTGACTTCCCCAGAACTTCGAGGACGTGTAATATATTACCAGTCTTTAAACCACAAAAAAGTTCCCGAGTACCCATTTCACAGTATTCTATGTTGTGCGGGGCAGTGTGAGAAGTGAGGAAAGGTTAGACTCCATTATATTAGCTCACCATGTGCTAGGGGTGTGGAATAAAAAGTCTCGGTGAGTGACATTTAGCCAGACCAAGATGTAACACTTGTCACATTTTTTCATTCTTCCTCATGTCCCCAGACACTTATTTCCATTAAAACTGTCTTGTTTTAGACAGGATTATAAACCTTGAACTTGGAGGGGGTTCTGTGGATGGACAGAGACTGGAGAGGAGAGGGATGCTCTGTCTATCCAATAAAGCGACCCCTATAAATCGCAGCTTTAGTGCTCTCTCAATCATCTCTCAGTAAATGGACTGTGAGCCTGGAGCTCAGGGACAGGCCAGCCGCGGGTCTGCAGTTTTATGGGCTATTTGACTCAGGCTCTGATATTTCATATAATTACCATTTAGAAGACAAGCACCATTGTTTCCCAAAGTTTAATACAAGTCTCAGGGATGTGCAGGGGGCTGAATCATGGGAGGGATCCCAGGTAAAGGTCTGAATTACTTATTCTTCAAAGGATGTGCCCTTCTAAATGACAAATAAAATGTCTGGATGCCAGCAGAGGTCGAATGGTTAACTCCAAATATCCTTCTCTTTACACAAATTCATTTATTGAACATTTCATAAGCGGATTTACAGAAATCTCCAGGCAGATCTAAGAGACACAAATCAGTGCAGTGTAGTATTTGTTTAGGAACAACTCTGGACAAAAATGTTATGAACCCTTGTAGTGGGGCTGCCCCCCTCCCGTACTGCATGGGTTAAGTGCTAATTTTTGCATAGGGTCAAAAGGACCAAAGTTATACCCATCTGATCCTCCGCACCAGCCTGCTGTGACAACACTCCCTCCAGCTTCCTCCTCTGCTGCAGAGAAGGTATGCCCCTGGGCGTCCTCACATCCGTTACTGTGTATAGAACATGATGACTCGGGGACCTTAGACCACTGCAGAGGAGGGGGAGAGAGGCTCGAGGGATGTGCATTTATTATTTTTTGCATTGAAACCGGTAAAGCATTGCAACTGTGATCAGTGGATGGCAGAATGCAGACTCTTCCTCCTGCCCATGTCCATATACCTCAGTACAGACATTCAGTAACATGGTAGGGAGGAAGAATGAATGGGCTACAGTTCGGTGATGTCACCACACTTGTATTCCATAGAGAACTGCTGCTCTGCTGCAGTGGCTAATGTCAAAGCATCTGTGATTGGATGATGCAGCTGTGTGGGCGGAGCTACGTATAGCCACTCAGAGATGGTAGGAAGGAGGGGGGGCTGTTTTTTCACTGTCCACTCAACAGGCAGGTAGATGTTGCATTCCTTGAGTGGTTTCAGCAACCGGGCTGTACTGTGTGGCAAAACTGTGTAAACCACAAGACTAGATGGACAGAAATGCAAATCCTTTGGCAGATAAAACAGCACCCATATAATTTGTGTATTTAGAGGTTTGCCTGGAGTTCAGCTTTACACGGTCCTCCTTTTTTAATGAACCTTTATTTTAAAATACTCTATTGGCTGTTGTGCCTCCAGAAGTTCGACATCATTGATTGGGCAAGGATAAACTAACATCAATGAATACCTTTAAAGAGAACCTGCCATACACCAGAGGAAGGCTTCCATTTTTGAAAACAGGAAGACAGTCATTTCATATTCCCATTTGGTACCTGGTGCTTAGCACTTACAAATGGTATAGAACAGAAGTCCCCAAACTATGGTTTACTGGTTGCTGTAGACTAGCTCCTGCAATAAACAGGCTCTGCATGCATGGCATTGTCAATGCTTGCTAGGGAAGTCATAATGTACAGGGGCAGCAGATGTTGGGGACTATAGAGCAGAGCGTTCCAGTCCCTGGTAATGTTAGAGGCATCATTGGGTGCAGTGATCTCCTACTGTCTACTGGCACAGGGGGGCACCACTGACACTGATCATTGGCACAGGGGCGCCGTTTTGACCACTAACTCCAAGGAGTGTATTACTCCCACTGACATACTGTAAGTGTATTTGTTACTCTCACCGAACATTGACGCAGGAACATTTATTACTCTTACTGCCCAAGGATGCAGGGACATTTTTACTCCAAATGATGCCGGGCCTTTGATTAAAAAGACTTGAGGCCACATGGTGTATGAAATCTTCACTTTTATACAATTCATCAGCATTCAAACACTTCCACCGTAAATCACTTACATGTTATTTAAATTGTTATTACAATATGTCAGCTCTTACTCACCCTTAGGTCAATGTCAGAGGCCCCAACACTGTTCCTAAAACAGTGTAAAGGACAGAGAACTGGCCCTTTGATTAAAAGGTTTGGGGCCCCGTGGTGTATGAAAACTTCACTTCTCTGCAATTCTTCATCAGCATTCCACTACTTCCACAATAAATGACTTAAATGTGTTATTTGAATTGTTACTGCAATGCTAGAACTTAGTATTACCCGACCTTGGTGCAATGTCAGAGTCCCTAACACTTAAATCTCAGCACGTGTCAAGCCGTGTAATTAAACATGTGGTTTCTAACCCCACTGCAATCCAAATATTGGTATGGAACACATTACCCTAAAACTCTGCTCAGACAGGTTTATGAAACATGTAATATTAACTGTATAAATAAAGTGTACTTACCATTGTAGAATTAAATGAGGTTATTGACTTATCGATTTTTCTTTTGCTTCCCAGGCTTTTGATATGTATATTATAAATTTTTTTACTGTTCAAGTTCTGTGACCTTTGATCTTTTCAGTTGTAAACTTGCGTTATTTACTCTTCTCAGAGACCCAAGGACATTTATATATTGTATATCCATACTATTTAGGTAGCACAGGGACATTGTACACTGATATTATATTTATGAAAATGTTATATCACTTAATATGATGGTTTCCTTGTGTGTTGTCAGTTTGCAGTCTCTAGGCTTGCCCATACTACATCCATTAGCGTGCATTTTCTGATGCAACAAACTATATGGACAGGAGGCGATCACTTGTTTTCGATAAGACCTAATCAGACCGATGCAGTGTGTTGTTAGAATCACTTTGGGTTGCATTTTGGTTATGCTGTCCTGCAATTCATATTCATGTCAGAAGCCAAAACTGGAGTGGAGAGGATTTAGAAGACCTGTTTGTGTATTGCTGTCTGTGTCTCCATTAGGGAGATTCATCCTCTCCATTAGGTATATGCCATCACTGAAATAATAGCCAAGATTTTGGATTGCCTCCAGAACAGGAATTGATGGGAAAATCTACCATTGAGTCAGTGGGGGAACTACCGGCGGTGTGGGCGCACCAGGGCCTTGGGCCTGTGGGGGGCCCAGCACCGGATCGGTACCCAGCGGCCCCCCCATCTCTGCGCCCAGTGTCAGGAGCCGCGGAACAAGGAGGCACTGAAGACCGCCTTGCAGGTACATCATGGGGCCTCGGACGGCAGTGAGGACCCAGCAAACAGAAAACACACAGGAAACAGATGAAGATAGAAGACCGGCCACAAGAGGTAAGGGTAAATAATTAATTAAAATAATTATTATTTGTAGCCTAATGTTGTATAAAGTAGTGTTGCAGCAATGCACAATGGGACCCTCTAACCTGCATTGAGTACACTAGTTATGGTGACCCCGCTGACCACCAGGGATTTCCCTTACTTTCGGTTATGGCCATCAGACAGGAAGTAAGGGAAATTCTCCAAAATAGAACATGGAAGGCAAAAAAAACATGACAGCGGTTATAACACCCCTTCTATCCAAAACTAAAAAATGTTTTGGCTTCAGTTCTACTTTAATGCATCGTACAGGTGAAAGACCGCCTCAAGGATAATGGTTCAGCCATTAAGAATAAATCTCCATTTTATATAGGTGAAAAAATGGAAAGATTTCTGTAATGAATATTCCTTACTATGAATTGGATTTTGAGCAATTGTCTCTTCCAAAAAAAATGGCAATCTCTTTGTGCCCTCATCTGTAGCAAGTGCTTGGGTTCTAATCTTGTGGATAGAGTTCACAGTAAACAACGTCTGTGCATTTCAAATGCTGTGTCTGCTTTCTCCTTAAAAAAAAACATTTCCACCTTTGTAAGTGATAAGCATTTATTATGGTAATGTAGGGTGCAGGGAGGATGTATATGTCTATAACATTTTCATCACTCACATCGCTGGCTATTTAAATGTTTTATGGACTTTTTAGTAGGCCTGAGTCCTGCAAAAGAAAACATTTCTCCACAGGAAACTCAGTCTGACACTGGGGTCGGAT
>NW_017306366.1:348273-437059 GCF_000935625.1 Nanorana parkeri
CCCCCCGTCAGTCATTGTAACAAGATTACTGCACACCAGCTCTGCACTGGCATAATAAAAAAAGAGCCAGCCTTCCCAAATGTATTGGAGACATTTTCAAGCAGTAGACTGCTAGTGCTAAATTATTAATGATATCATACAAAATATTATACAAACAGCAAAATAAAAAAACACAAAAGGTAATGCTTGGAAGCTACAAGTGTTGGAACAGGATAAATGTTTATATTTGAATAAAAAAGCATTTACAGTATGTTCATAAGCGATCAGAGATTTGATGTTTGTTACACACCATGCATTGGAGACTGGAATTCAACAAAACACTGGCCACTGGAGATACCAGGTCTGCGGTTCAGTAGACACAAGAGATCTGTTTGAGGTTGGACGTCCAGATATGTCAGATCTAGCTATACACCCAATTATTAAAATGTGAAGACTGGTCAACCATCCCTCTTATTTTTGTGTTTAGTATTCTATAGTCTTACTTATATCCTTCCTACATTGTAAGGTCAAAGACCAGAGTCAAGACCAGTGCTATACTAGTAGTTTTCATTTGAAGGCATTAGTTTAATAACATTAAACACAAATGACATTTCATTTGTATAAAAAGTTTATTAGTACAGAGAAAGCAAATATTTGTGCAAGACATACCATCAAAATCCAAAACAATAACATAGGGATTTCATAAGAGGAAGCCACTCTTACTTGCCATGTGGGAAGATGGTAAACCTGAGCGTCTGTAAGCTGAAGATAAAATTGTCACCCTACAAACCACAAATTGTCAAATGTCCAAGCGAACAAAGCCTCCAAATTCCAATATAAATATGGCACTTGAATAAGTAGCACAATCCAGAATTCTGGAAGACAATGCACGAACTGTGGCCTGCTGTGAGTACAGTTGGTTTATCTGGCAAATGAGACCCATACATTCTAAAGAGTCTGGCTACGGAGAGAGGGAGAGAGAGAGAGAGAGAGAGAGAGAGAGAGAGAATCCCCTTCTTAAGCCCTCTCTAATTCATAAACTATTAAGATGTTCTTGCAAGAGACATGGCGTAACAGTCAGACACATTTTCAATGTTCCCAAAGTCCTTAACATTCTTCCTCAGAGATGCCGTATGAAGCTGGTATATGTTACTACCAAGCATATGCCCATATGGCATGGTCAGTTCTCCTGGCACTGAACATGTAAACAAAGTGCATTGTGGATAGGACAGAGGTTCTATTGAACCAATTAGTTCATATGATCAATTCATTCTCACTCTTGGCTGTTCTGTGCCCGACGCTCCTCCAATGCCCTACACACCCACATGGACACCACCTCTGTGTTTCCGTCATCGAACTGCACAATAAATGGATGGCCCTGTAAAAAGAAGATCATATTATCCTGTGAACACATCCAGTATAATCCTAATACTATATTATCCTTGGTAATATGACAATTTCCACAAGCACTATAACTGAAATGTTACAATTGTGATCTTTTTTTATTGTTTTAAATATAAAGTAGAAAAGTAAATGACACCTTCTCCTCTATACACAGTAAGAATGACATCATGAGACTATATGACAGGAGTTCACAAGGTTACCATCCTCCATTAGTATGTATTTGCTAGATGGTTCCTACCATCACAGGAAAGAGAACAATACTTACATTACATGTGTAGAAAAGCTGCTTCTCACTACAGGAACAAGGTAAAAGAAAAAAACAATGCTGGTACAAGTTGTTAAGGAGAAGAGGAAGGTTTGGGGGCACATCTGTGCAATGCCTGGACAAATAAAGAGGACAATATTTCTACTCAAGAGGTGCTTATAGGTAAATAGCATGAGAAGTTTGAATCAGAAAAGAACTCTGTTCAGGAGAATACGCGTAGTAAACTAATTATGGATGCAATATAATCAACTAGATGTAGCTGATTAGAGTTGTATAGAATGAGATAAGCATGTCTTTGGTGGCTAGACAGTAATCAGTGTACACAGATATTAGAGAAAACAGCCCATGTGTCTATGAAGCAGTCAGCCTTAAACTTGCCGCACACGGCTAGATTTCTTTTGACTGTGTTGATTAGCAGATTTCTTGTGTCTGGCTGCACATTGCTGAAGGTAGTTTTGAACCTAAAACCAGAATTGATTAAAGTCCTTCTGCAGTGCAGTGAGTGCGGGAATCCAAGCATGGATGCCTGTGGTAAACAATGAAGAGTGGGTATTCATTGGTGCTGGTATCATGATGGTTATTATGGGCAAATTCCGCCCAGAATAAAAAGGCCCCACGGTTGGTGGGCAGACACAAAGGATCAATGATATTGCACAAGAGATTGGTTAATTCTCTCAGTTAGTTTGTTGGACTGTGGGTGGTAGGCTGAAAAGAGACTTCATTTGGGCACAAAGCGCACATATCCTCCACATTTGTGCAAAGATTCGGCCACCAGTATTGACATGGAAAAACACGAGTGTTCTGTCAATTCCTGGATATCTAGAGAGGTTGGAGTCTTGGGCTCAACGTAGCAGTTTGGTTCTTAATTCTGAGGCATTCAAGATTTGCTTGGGGGAATAGCAGACTCCCAAATGGATGTCAGCCAGGACATTAGTGGGGCGAATTATGGCTCAATGGGAGCTTCAAAATCTCATGTTTAAAGCTGATCACAAAGTCAAACCCGGAGAAAAACAAGGACCAATGGGCCTGTCTGGGATTCAAGCAATGGGCAGTCTGAAGGTACTGAAGGGTTCTTATAATCTGTGAAGATGATAATATGATGAGGCAACCCTTCCAAGAGGTATCACCACTCCTCAAGACTGTTTGAGGGCAGGTAGTTCCCAATCTCCAGTGGAGTATTTTTTTTTTAGCTGGAGAGAACATTTTGGAAAGGAAGGTGCAAGGGAGCCTAGCAGGGGATGACAAGTACTAGGAATGCTGCAGTCACTTTAAACACACTGGAACACATTCTCTGGAGAGTGGGGTACATAGGAGTGCAGAGGACATGGGAGACACAGAGGTTGGCTGGGGTGCATGCGAGACACTGAGGTTTGCTAGAATGCACAGCAATGCTGGATGTGCAGAGACAGTCTCAGAAGATTGGAGGCACAGGCAGCTACTATAATGACATGTTGCTCAATTGCAAAGCAACACATCCAGCAGCCACTTAACTTAGTGCCTGGGTTCAGACTGGCTGCGGCACTGCATGCATGGAAGACCCGTTGAGTGTGACAGTGTAGACAGGTGTTGTTTTCTTGTATTTGACATTTGTTTGACACACACACACAAACGCAGGCTAGCAGATTCCCATTTGCTTCAGTGGTGTAGTGCAGATGACAGTTCTGAGGCTGCATTTGACCTGCTTTGCTTTGTTTTTCTCTGGACACAGTAGGTCTGCACTGCTGGATAAGCAGGTCAAATGCAGCCTTTTGCCCTGTTTTGTGCTGCAGTACATGCATTTGTGCAGCACTGCATTTAAATGCGAACGGCATTGTACAATAACTCCCATCTACAAAAGCTCTTACTGGCAGTAATGCTGGGCTTGTACAACACTGAATAGCGATATTACTTTCCCTATAACAGATGAAGGATTGGTGTCATGCAGCCATCACCTGACCCTATCTTGTCTTGGAAGGATTTCCTGACCTTTCAGTCACCGCATTGTCTCAGTCTGCAGAATTCTCAAAACTTAGACTGTGTATTTTAAGTAACCACTCCTCCTCCTCCTCTTAATGAGGTTATGACCAACCGCTTATTATAATTGCTTCCAACTCCTTTTAATTTTCAAGCTTATTAATCATAAGAAGAGTTATTTAAAATTGCATAAATTAATCTTGGATTAAAAGACCATCAAGGCCTAGAAACAATTAAGAATATGCATGGAGTCCCAGGGGCAGCACGGTGTCTGATTGTAGCAGTCAGGTGGGCCTGGTTGAGCGGGCGGCAAGATGATTAATGCACACAGCATTTCAATAAGACTTTTCAGAAATGCCACTTGCTGACCCTGGGACTGTATTGCTTGCCAGAGATGAGAAGTGGTTAGTGAACTCTGCCAAAACTACATGTGCGATCTGAGGCCTTCCGACATGCCGGGGTCAATTAGGGCTAAATAAAAAGCAAATTACATCACATCAGCAAATGGTCCTATTTATTGTAAGAACTCCAATTGTTTGAAGAGAATCTGTTTACAGAAATATGGTCCCCATTGCCCAGGACTATGAATTTCTACACAGTTGTCTGGTAATTGTAGAGTGGGGTATGAATATTCACAGCATATGATTGTACATTATACAGTAGGGAAAATTCTGTGCCAAGGCCTAAACTATTCTTAGACACCAGGAATGTCTGCAGTAATTAAGTAGAAATAAGCTATTTTATAATCCATACTCTTTATAACATTCTGTAAGAGGAATTGTGAAGGTAGAAGTATGAGAGCTGCCATTGCTCACTTAATTTTAAAGATAAAAGCTCCGAGATTGTCATTCTGATCCTGGTTTTCTACCTAATGAGTCCCTGACATGGAAGAAACATGCAGCAAGGGAAATTTCAAAAGCTCAAGCTCCCTGCCTGTAAACGTGTTTCTCATCATAGACTCATTAGGAATGTTCAGGGTGACAGTCCTACAGGGCTATTCACAAAAGGGTGATGGGTTTGGAGAAGGCAGGAGAAGTGAACAATCTAGGCCAAAATAGCCGATTTGGAAAAATTCTCCAATTCAGCTATTTTGTCCTAGATTGTTCCCTTCTCCTGCCTTCTCTAAACTCTTCACCCTTTTGTGAATAACCCTGCTAGAGTCTGTACTTTCAAAGACAGATGAACAATGGTAGCTCACAGATTCCCTTTTTTTTTTTTTAAAGAGTATGTTTATTAGAAAACCTTTGAGTATTCAGTAAAGAAGACAATACAGAAGTACATAAAAGACATGGAGCATATAAATCGAGTGTAAAAATACCAACGCCACTTCCTTCTCAGGCACTATATGGGTACAGCATCCAGATACTATAACAGCACTCACATCGTTACCATGCATTTTTAGGCTAGGAAGGACAATGACCTAGTGATATCAAGCCATGTAGCTCCATAGTGCCCACACTAAGGCTGGGTTCACACCTAGGCGCATCGAATATGCGCGTTTGTCGCACGTTTTTACAGCGATTCGCGGTAAAAAAACGTGCGACAAACGCACGTTTCTGAGGGCTACCTGGCTGTATCTCAATGGATACGCGTGGCAAATACGCCCCAAAGAAGCTCCTTTACTTCTTTGGGCGTAGGGCGTTTTACAGTGCGTTCCTACGTGCTGTAAAACGTCCAGGTGGGAACCATGCCCATAGGCAATCATTGGTTTTCATATGTTGAGCGTTTTACAGAGCGTAGGAACGCGCTGTAAAACGCCCAGGTGTGAACCAGGCCTTAGTGTGAACAGCCCCACCTGAGGGGGAGAAAGAAAGAGAGGTAAAGAATAGAGAGAAAATAAGAGGAAGGGGGGAAGAGAGGGGCTACGGTGCAATCATGGGTCCGGGGTTTTTAAAGATGTACTCCTACACAGAGGCATCTAGTTATAGAGCCAAAAGACTACGAAAGCCCCCAGTAGTACAGAAATGCTACCAGACACTCCAAGTAGCATTCAATTTGGCATCTCGGTGGTACAAAGCCGCAGTAAGCTTTTCCACCCAGCATACAGATTTCAATTCAAGCACCCACTCACGGGTAGTAGGAGGAGTACTCGACTTCCAGTGTCGCGGTATGACCTAGCCGCCATCATGAAAAATGTGAGCAGGCCCTTCTTAGCTGAGGAAATTGAACCCGGGAGCACGGACAGGAGGGCCACTTTCGGGGACCTGTCCACCTTGGTGTGAAGGATCTGGTCATAGGTATCGAAAATATCCTTCCAGAATGGGGTCAACAGCGGGCAGGACCAGCAGATGTGCAACATCGTCCCTGGGTATGACAAGCGACGCCAGCATTGTACAGAAACGGAGGGATACATAGTCTGGAGTATAGCGGGGCAATAATACCATCTCGAAAGTACCTTATATCTAGAGATTCCCTTTAAGCACAGAGCATGTGCAGTGCTGAAGAAGGGATTTACTCTGATCTGAAATGTCACATAAGGGCACTGTAACCTTGTCTCTGTGAAAAGTGTAGAACTTTTTTTCAGGGTTTTATGGTTGTTTATGTCCCCATTGAGCAGACATAACCGGGTTCATTTTTAAGATAGTTGCTTTATTACAATGTTTTATTGCCCTGGGACCTCCAGCCGTATATGCATCTAAGGAGATGCTGGGTTTGCAATTTATAAAGGAGGATGTATGTAATTTAACCTCAGGCACAATACTGTGAGTAAGGAAAAGAGACAGTTGCAGAATGGCAAATTCTGGAGAAATCCTGACTACAGACTGTACTCTGTGGCCATGGAGCAATGATAAGAAAACTCTGCAGTTAAAGAAATTCATGGGTGGCTGAAATGTAATTATAATAAAAGAAGAAAGTTGCTTGTACGGCAAGTATATATTTCCATTTTTAACAAAATCAGAGTTGTATTTTTGCTGGTCATAGCTTCATTTACAGAACATGTGGCTGATTTGCAAAATATGCAGCAAAGGTTGCACCGCTGCCAGTAACACTTCTTGTTCAATTTTCATTGAGAATGAAAATGCATTTTTGATATGTTGCTGGAGACCTCCATAGAGGTTAACATATCACAGTGATTGAATTAAGTATTAACACTTGTCAAAGCAGATTTAGCAATGACAATCGCATGTGGCTGCTATCAGCAGCATGAGAGTTCCTTTCGGTCACTGTAATAGAGGCCTAGTAATGCAAAATAAAGATGTAACTTAGTTCAAAGGTAAAGCTACTAAAAGACATTAACAATTTGGCTTGTAGATCACATACGATCCTCCTTAGGAGGATAAATCAGCGATCGGCTAGGAAAAATTCAAAGCGACCAATTAACTCTTCCCCAAGAAAGGAGCTGTCTGCTATGTTGGGTAAGACCTGCAGACATATGAATGCAACCTGATCTGGCTAAAACAATCTGGGACAGGTGAACATTCTGATGTCTGTGGGCACCTTTAGTCCTGATCTATAACTGGTCCATTCTGTTTCCTTTGAAAGAGTAATAATATTACTACCAACAGCAGTGACATGTTTAAGCAGATTCCCTGTTGGGTGGCTATGTCAGGACCTCTGAGTGTACAGTGTGAAGGTAAACACAGATACAGTACAAGATTCTGCAATTACTGCCTCTTTATCTCAATCACACTAGTTCACATACAGATCCCTCAGCAGGTTTCACAAAGTGACAGTAGGGCCAGATTGCCTGTCACAGCTGAGCCCACCTGTCACAAAGGAATTTAAGATAAAAGGTGCTAAAAGACTCAATCAATTCTGCTTCCCTAGAATTCAACAAAGAGAAAGGTAGAGGATGGCTGTGTAAGCACATGGCCAGCAGTGTAGACAGTAAGTATGAAAGAAGGGGTGGGCGTATAGAAGGGGGCCAAACAAAGCCACTGAGAAGGGTCCAATACAAAGTACTGAGCCCAGGAATGGTGGACTGATTATGGTCACACTGGCTAAGTGAGTTATGCTGGCTCCAAGCAACATATCATATCATATCTACCAATAAGATGCAAGATTCTAAAGCTGGCTACTTGCTCAACAGAATTATTTACACAGGCACCTGCAAATGAAGCTCATTGCTCCTACAGTATTATTGTGGTTTGCCACAACTGATCCTTACCATTAGTTCTTCTGGCGCTGGCCTCTCCTTTGGCTGTTTTCTCATGCTGTAAAACAAAGAGAATTATGTGGATTCTAGCTGTGCAAAACACAATCAAAGAGGAAGCACTAGAGACACAAACTATTTACACAATATACATATTCAACTGTATGCATACTTGAATTTTGGCCAACTCCTCATTTCACGTAACATAGAAGTAAGGTAGACTACGACTCACTGCAGCATTCTTACCATTGAGTGATGAAATGTACAAAGGACTCGGAGAATTCACCAACAGGAAGAACGGGAGAATCCTATAATGTCGAGAAGAATAATATGCCATCAATGCAAAAGTTGTATTGTTATATCCTCACTATATGAAGTCACTTATAAGATTTGTATGTGATTAAAAAGAAAACGTAGAGACACCCTGCTCTGCACACTTTCTTTACTCTAGTATTTAGAATCAATCTTCTTTTAGATTACTGGTTTAATAAAACAAAGCTCCATTGAACCATTGAGCTCAGTAGATCGGGAAGTGAGCGAATAAATACCGGCTCACTTCTCGATCCTGTCACGGCACTCTGCCGTGACTGGGGAGGGACTGGATTCCCCCCTCCCCGCTCCGATCCTCCAGCGCTGACTGGTGGAACGTACGGGGGAGGGGGGCGGGTACAGCTGGCTATGCCTCTAGGTAGGCAGAGCCAGCTGTCACTCACGCACTGGGCGGATCCAGACATAATTGTCGAGATCCGCTTCAGCTGTGGCGTCTCAGTATACCGCGAGCTGTAGCTTGCGGTATACTGAGCTTAGGGTGACGGGAGGACGCTAGTGTGTGTCCTCCCGTTACCCTTAGGAGAACTATGGGGAAAAGCCTTAACCCCATAGTTCTCCTTTAAGTTAAAATTATGACTTCCCTAAGGAATGTAAAAACATGTAAAGCTTGCTGATCAGTGTTTGATGGAGACATATGGACATATAGATATGGATTGCATATACCAGCTCTACATATGATGTCATGAATGATTAAAAGTATTTTATTTGAACCTGTATGACGTATTAAAATTAAAGACCCCTTTAGTTATATTACATAATTGGTTAGTTGTTGTGCCACCTTAAAAGTCCCGTTGCAATATACTGTTGGTGCGTGTCTATATTAATATAGGGACATGGCGTCTACACAACTTTTCAATTCATTATCCTTAATATTTTACTGTTTTTGAACCTTTCCACTGCCATTTTTGCAGAAACACACACACAGAAACACAAACAAACCCCCGCACAAACACACACACAAAAATATTTTCTAAAAGCAGAATAAAATGGTGGCAGCTGAGATTTTTAATGTCACACAATATTAATGCACCTGTTCATAAAATGTATGTAAAAGTACCTTTAAAGTTATGTTAGGGCACATAAAACACAATATAACATCCATTTTTTTTGTACAATATAAAAGACGAGGTTGCACCAAGTAAATAGATATGAAACACATTAAGCTTCAAATTGCATGCGCCCATGAAACTGCAAAAAACCATGGTACTCAAAACTGTCCATAGACAACATTTTTAAAGCTTTTACAGGTCACCAGTTAGAGGTAACAGTGAATAATGGCCCTATAATTATTGCTCTCACTGTTGTGTGCGAGACGATACCCAATATGTGTGTGTGTATTGAATGTGTTTCTTTAAGTTTGCCCAGACAACTTAACGTAAGTAGTAGTCTTACGAGTGTGTCTGTCTATGTGTGTGTGTCTGTGTGTGGCTGTGTGTGTGTGTGTGTCTGTGTGTGTGTGTGTGTGTGTCTGTGTGTGTGTGTGTGTGTGTGGCTGTGGGTGAGTTTGGGCCCCTTTTGCAGCACTTACTGCAATTACTTTTGCACAATATTCTAATTATTTGAGTTTCACCTGTATATATATATATATATAAACAACACAGTAAGCTTGGATGATGATACCCTTTGGAGGTGATTACCCTTTAGTGATGAGTGGAAGTGATACTCTTTATTAGCCAATTTAAGTTATTGAAGATGCAAGCTATTGGGCTTTTTAAAACCCTTCTTCCAGCTTTATACATTTTTGCAAATGGTTCTGAAAGCCACATGGTTGTATTTTATTGATTCTTTGATACATGGATATTTCAAAAGGATTGTGGCTGGACTCCTTATCTTTGAGTCAGTTACCCAAATAACAATTTTAAAGTCTGATCCCTATCTCAATAGTCTTTACCACTCAAGTGTGTCAAGAAAAAAAAAAACAGTTGCATTTTTTAATATATGTATATTTTATTGCTCCTCCTTGTATACATATTTGGGTTTCAGAACCATTTCCAGAAATATTTGAAGCAAGAAGAAAGGATCTGAGGCATCCGGAAAGCTTGCAACTTTGAAAACGTAAGTTAGCCAATCAAAAGGTATCACTTAAACTTTCTGGATATGAAGGGGAGATTCCTTTTGGATCCCTTAATCTTACTACGAATTGGAAACTTCCTGCAGTAACGATTGGTAGCCAGAGACCATTTGATCTAGGCTGTCCAGAGTCTGGCAAAAAGCAAACCTTCATGGCAAGAAAAAGGGGTAAATTATTCTCAAAATAATGTGATGGTGTAACGTTGGCATGTACCCCATTGAAGTGCAATATATATGATGGGTCAACGTTAGCTTTTTTTGAAAGCCTGTTAAAAAGTATAGTAAATTTAAAATTGTGTGATGCTGTTACATATTCATGACTGAATATTGATTAAAAAGAATGATAATATATCCATAGAATACTGCTGATTCTAATGTAAAATGTTTGCCATTTACAGTCATGCCAGGACCAGATGGAAGAGCCCAGATTGTCCACAGGAAGACAACTGGGATCATTTGAAAATGTAGGACAAGTACTGCCAATCTAATCCATTGTCCAGTTAAAATCTGTGTGCATACCCATAGCCATTACATTGGCATTACATTGGCATGTATAAATGTCACTGTCACAAATTCAGATTATTTTGTACACAGACTTTAACACAAGTTACAAAAATGACATGTGAACTTTCAAAAAATATAGTGCAATAAACATTTTATCAAGAAGAACATATTATTTTTGAATGGGGGTCTTTATAAAAGGCAGATTAAACTTTTATTTTCACACATGTGCCCCAATTACCCATTTACATTAGAATGTAAACTGAATCAGGCCCCAAAATGCAAGTAGAGGATTAATGCCATGTTTGTTTGTATAATTTTGCAACATGTATGATTTATGTTTAAAAAAATGAGGCATGAAGTCCATTATTACAGTTCTACATTAAATCAGTTACTAAATCTTAAAAATATATATTTTTTACAAGAGATCACTAAAGTGTTGTTGTGTAAGCATAACGCTTATTAAAAAATGTTTGGACACCACTAAGTTCGACACACTGTTTTATTTGAGTTTGACACATCGGCTTTACGGAAGGAAGCACACTTTACAGCTACATTGATGCCAGGCTGCTTGTGGCCCGGGAGATGGTACACCATTACAGCTACATTGATGTCAGGCTGCTTGTGGCCGGGGAGATGGTACAACATTACAGCTACATTGATGCCAGGCTGCTTGTGACCGGGGAGATGGTACACCATTACAGCTACATTGATGCCAGGCTGCTTGTGGCTGGGGAGATGGTACACCATTACAGCTACATTGCTGCCAGGCTGCTTGTGTCCAGGCAGATGGTACACCATTACAGCTACATTGATGCCAGGCTGCTTGTGGCTGGGGAGATGGTACACCATTGCAGGTACTTTGATGCCAGGCTGCTTGTGGCTGGGGAGATGGTACACCATTACAGCTACATTGATGCCAGGCTGCTTGTGTCCAGGCAGATGGTACACCATTACAGCTACATTGATGCCTGGCTGCTTGTGGCTGGGGAGATGGTACACCATTACAGCTACATTGATGCCAGGCTGCTTGTGGCTGGGGAGATGGTACACCATTACAGCTACATTGATGCCAGGCTGCTTGTGCCCGGGGAGATGGTACACCATTACAGCTACATTGATTTCAGGCTGCTTGTGGCTGGGGAGATGGTACACCATTACAGCTACATTGATGCCAGGCTGCTTGCGGCCAGAGAGATGGTACACCATTACAGCTACATTGATGCCAGGCTGCTTGTGGCCAGGGAGATGGTACACCATTACAGCTACATTGATGCCTGGCTGCTTGTGGCTGGGGAGATGGTACACCATTACAGCTACATTGATGTCAGGCTGCTTGTGCCCGGGGAGATGGTACACCATTACAGCTACATTGATTTCAGGCTGCTTGTGGCTGGGGAGATGGTACACCATTACAGCTACATTGATGCCAGGCTGCTTGCGGCCAGAGAGATGGTACACCATTACAGCTACATTGATGCCAGGCTGCTTGTGGCCGGGGAGATGGTACACCATTACAGCTACATTGATGCCAGGCTGCTTGTGGCCGGGGACATGGTACATCAGTGCAGCTACATTGATGCCAGGTTGCTTGTGCCCACGGACATGGTACACCATTACAGCTACATGCCTATATATATCAGTAGATTGTGGTAAACAATGCAAAGGTAGCTTGTCCTGACTTGCAAGTTTATTTTACTATTTTAGTTATAGGTCAGTGAAATAAATGTTTTAAGCCCCTGGTCCCCAACATGCATCTTGTGGGCCTCATGCAGCCCTCCAGTGCTCAGTATAAGGCCCGCTGTGCTCCAGACCCGAGGTAGGTCTGGAGCCCAGGGTTGTTCATACTGATACATGAGCCACTGTCAGTGCAAACAAAGCTGCTGGGTTAGTTTGATGACAAATTGGGACTTGCTTCTATATAAGCCAACCTTAACAGTCTGGTTTGCTTATCCCACAGCAGGCACCACTCTGTTGCCAATCTCCCTGGCCACCTCTTCCTCTGTCAACCGCTCCATTGTAGGCTGTGTCCCTGCCAGTCACACGGCCCTTGGGCACCTCTCACGCTATCAGGCTTTCCTTCTCCTGCCCCTATTTTCCCCAGCCAGATGACTACTGGCCACCTGTTGCAACAGCCTACAGGAATTGCGGATATGAATGGGTTTGTTTATTTTCAGGCCCACTCATATTGTACAAATGGGTTTGAAGATAAACAAAGCCATTCATTTGAATGTCAGGAGGTGAAACGAGGGCAATGGTTACTCACCACTGTACTAACTTCAAATCAGAGTAATATGAATGGATTTGTTTCAAGCACAAATCCATTAAAAAAATATAAAAATAAAACAGTTTATGAAATAAAAAAAGAAAATATTAAATAAGAAAATATTAAATAATTCTATACCCTTTCCAGTTTTTGTATAATTGTATTATTTGAGGTATTTAAAACAAAAAGAAAGTCGAAATCGCAACTTTAAAAATGTAAAGAGACATCAGCACAAGCATTTTCCTAGTGTTAAAATGCCAAAGCTGCCACTTTTTATCTCTTTTTTATCGATTTTTTTTGCCAATTTTATTAATGACCTCTAATGATAACAAAGTACACTAAATAATACACACACACAAAAAAAAAAAAGAAGTAGAAGGCCATTTTTTCTTACAACTACAGGGGATATAGAGCTGTTGCAGCTGAAGTCATTTTTGTACATTTCTTTTTCTTAAAGGAGAACTATGACATGAGTGATTTCCACTCACGTCATAGTTCTAAGCCGACCTGTGACAATGAGACTGTCACAGGTCGGCTCAGTAGATCGGGAGGTGAGGGAAAACATACCGGGTTCCCTCACCTCTCGATCCAGTCACGGCTCTCTGCCGTGACAGGGGGAGGGGCTGGATTCCCCTCTCCCCGCTCCGATCTGCCAGCGCTGACTGGCGGAATGGACGGGGGATGGGGCGGGTACAGCTGGCTCTGCCTCTAGATAGGCAGAGCCAGCTGTCACTCACGCAGCTGGGCGGATCCCGTCATCTAAGTCAGGATCCGCTCCAGGTGAGGCGTCTCAGTATACCGCGAGCTGTAGCTCGCGGTATACTGAGCTTAGGGTGACGGGAGGACGCTAGTTTGTGTCCTCCCGTTACCCCAAGGAGAACTATGGGGAAAAACACTGACCCCATAGTTCTCCTTTAAATATGGTGCCTTGCACCTTTAAAAGCGAAAACAAGACAACAAATTTAAAAAACAGCTTTCGTTGCAATGCACACCCTATCCCTGGGGCTGTTTCCCACAGACCTACCTCCCCAAAGTTCAGCATTGCTTGTCTTCCAGCCAGCATCACCTAACGCACTTCCTGTCGTCCCAGGCAGTCATGGACCCACCACTGGGGGTGCAATAGTAAGTTTATGAAAACAACGCTATTGTTTAGCCCTTTTACATAATGAAATGTGGCCCCACCACTGTTTTAAAGTGATATGACAACAACCAGAACATTACATCGCCACTTTGTATAGTGATCATAGGCTGTTTAATGACCAGACATGTGATCCACTGATCAGGCCCTGTGATGTGTGTCCAAAGGGGCATTTCGTTCTGGTCAACCAATTTGTGTATCACTTACAAACAAGTTTTTAGCTAGTGTCAGTGGTAAAACACCCAGAAACAGAATAGCGTATTCACTATAACAAATAGGACAACATATTTACTCTTAAGGAAATTGTAAAGTGCAAAGTACTGTGCCTTCTAGTAACTGCTAACTGCTAGCATATGTATATTGCACTTTGCACATACACACTTTGATGCTTTATTAAAACAAATGTGTCAGGACAAAAATAAAGAAGCTGCCCCAATGCTGACTTGTTTTATAATGTTGCTTGTTCCAAGACTGTCATTGTTGGCTTTACTTCACTAGTAAATTGCTGTCCTAAAGTGCACATCAGGTATGCCACTACTTGATCCAAATCAGTGATTCAGTAGTAATGGAAGAAGGGGATAGTCTTGAAGCATGCACTGGAAAAATAAGGCAGCAAAGGAAGCACCCATATTTCTTTCCACATAAGTTTGTTTTAAAATACACCTTTATGCAGGAACAAGCAAAAACTAGAGATGCACAAAAATTGAATTTTCAGACCGAAACCTTTTTAATTTTTTAAAAATAATTTAATTTAAAAAAAAAACTTTGTTGGGGGCTCTGGGGAAATCTAAACAGACCCCTGATATTTTTCTCTTTTGAAATAGAAAAAGATAGAGGACACAAATCCTAAAATCCCCTTTTCTGCAGCCCCTTTTATGAATAAACAGGAAGCCTCTATACTCCTGTCCATTCATAAAGTGTGGATATAGTATGAGTTACCATGTCCACAATCATGAATGAACAGGAAATTATGTAGATCACTTCCCATTTATTCATCATTGGGGATACAGTAAACATACTATGTCCTCAATTATTTACAAACACTCCTGTGGCAGCTCACAGCTGTCTCCTCCCCCACACAGCTCTCCATCCCGATCTGTCGCAGGAGGCTGAGTGGGGTGGAGAGCTCGGCCTCCTGTGACACGCTCACAACGCTCTCCACCCCTGCCCCGCTCGGCCTCCTGAATGTTTCTCTCCTCCCCGCTGGTGTGTCCCCTCTGACACAGAGCAGCGTCCTGAAACCATGGATGCACTGCAATTTCGGCCACAAAATGGTACTTTCGCTATTTTTCCCAAAGTGCCATTTTCAGACGATATCCGCGGACAAAATTTTCGGTGCATCCCTAATAAAAACATGTACCAGGTTTTAGTGACTCCCAAATGACAACAACATGTACTTATCTAACAAATCAATTCAGTTACTAAAGCGAGGACCATAAAGATTCACAATTCTGTTCTCTCAAGGCAGGCACACAATATAAGACATCCGATTGATTGGTATGTGCAAAAGCCCCTTTTTTTGCTCTGCGCTTCAAAATTACCCCCAGTATATGTGGCTGCAGGTAAAATCACAACTCACGACACCTTGGCTACACATATGTGCTGACCATGTACAGGAACATAGTTGCCAACATTTGACAGTCACCATGGTGGCATCACACCGGCAACTGATTCGTAAATATACAAATAATTGCTGTGGCCCAATTATCAGGGAAACAAGTGCTGTAATTACAAAAGAGACAATTAATGGAAACCCTTATTAAGGGTTTTGTTTTCCACATTAACACAACATGGTTCACATTATCACAACATGGTTCATCCAGCACAGCCAGTGAACAATGCAAACCTACAATCAGCTCCTCAGAAAAGACACAGAATGGGTCAGATAACTGGTCCAATTCCAGTGCACAGAGGACTGAATTCATGAGCAGAAATATCATAGCTGTGTTTAGTAAATGTGGCCCATTAGAGCCAGCAGGTTGTATGGGATGCTGAGAAGCACTAGGGTATGTGGTATGATCACTAAGCCTCTGACTTTTATCTACCACATTTGCAGCTCACAGAGCAGTGAGCATGTGTGTAACCAACAGGTCGTAGAGCAGTGAGCCGAGATGACACCATGCAGCAGCCAAAGCGCTGGACACAGATCTGAACATTTCAAAAAAGCAATTCAGGCATACACGAGAGAAAATAATTTCTGTATGTTTCAAATAAACAAAAGAACACAGAGGGGCATTTATCAAAACTGGAGCAGACAGAATCTGAAGCAGCTGTGCACTGCAACCAATGAGCTTCTCGCTTTCATTTTCCGATCTTAACTGAACAAACTGAAGAGAGAAGCTGATTGGTTACTATGGACAACTGCTCCAGTTTTGATAAATTCCACCCCACTGTCTATTGCTGTGATTGCGAAATAAACACCCCCATCCAACTGTAATTTTTTTTATCCGCTACAAAAGCAAGGGATCAAACACATCATGTGACTTACCAGTGGCAACTTTCCTAAAATGTGCTGCAAACCTAAGGTTGGCCCTAGATTAGATGTAAGATGGGGGTCATATTTCTTTTCTTTTTTTTTGTTTTGAAGCAGAATTCCACATAAAATGGATGTTTCTGATTTGGGTGCAGTGAGGCATGGTTTCATCCAAGGTGGAACTTTATAGCTCTCTGGGACATAGCAAGAAGATCTCCTCCACGCTCAACACAGCTGGGAGAAGCTGAGTTTTAGGCCTTTGCTATGGATTTAGGTAAAAATTAATTGCTGGTGTTAGACAGCTGTAAATATCGGCTGGTGGTTCAAACTCTCTCCCAACTACCCATTGTGGAAAAATTTTCTCAACCAACTGCCTCAACCATGCAATCCTTTTTCATCAAGAACCATACAAACATGCACCCTCATATCCTACAACTCATAAAGAGAAAATAGGCGGAAAATCCGACATGGCTGAAGCAAATGTGGGGTGTCCATCTATGAACATCACCACCCTCTCCCATGCAAAAAAAACAAACCAAAAACATGTAGAACAAGCACCCCCCATTTCATGTCTATAGATACACAAAAATTTAAGCAAATTTGCTTAACCCCCTTGTTTACATACATACACAAATATCAAACCAGTTTAAAAAAACATATAGTATGGCCTCCACGTCAACCCAGCAGTGCACTGAAATGACACCCTCCATCCCTTATGAACATTATTCTACTGAATAACATTATGTCCACATGGAGATTCTGCTCTCTACAGAATCCCAGCAGGCAGGCCTGAGCCCCAGTTAATATTCTCCAGCCTTGTCGCTGGGGCTTGATACAACTGCTAGGATCAGTCTGCAGGAGACTGTAGATCAGAGGGTGTCGTCCATTGTGCTTCATTAGGAAACAAAATATAAGCTTTCCACTCCATTAGGAATGACTTTAGGAGAGAAAGCACATAAGTCTGAGACTCACCTCATCAACAATGCATTGCAATATCTGGAACGGCTGCGGAGAGAGAGACAAGTATTAACCTATATGCAATATCTCTACAGTAGAGTCATAAGAGACACAAAAAAACACCATTAATGCAATAAAAATAGCAAGATTAATCAACAGCAGAGAGCTCTTATAAAAACATTGATGTTGGAGCATTGCTATTATTTCTAATGGTACCTAATCTAATACAGGCAGTTAAATGTTTGTTTTTTCTTCAAAATGCAATTTGCAAAGTTTAAAACAAGGCAGTGGAGCATGCAGGAAGAATCAGCCATCAGGAAAAAGAGAAAAGTGAATTTTTTCCCCCCCCCCCCCCCCCCCCCATCGGAATCTGGGGAGGAAAGTGGATAAAAAATATGTATATTAAATAAAAAACACAATAAATAACACACAAAGAAGAATAAAAGAATAAAAAAAAAAAAAAAACCAGGAGGGGAAAATATATAAAACGGAGAGCGGAGAGGAAAAAAGGCAATATGTAATTAGCATGTCATAATCAAAACATCTCACTAGGACACATTATGATCACTGGGAGAAAATGATTGTCTTGCTGGTGGCAATTTGTGGGCATGTGTTAACACAATTTACATAATGAAAATACACAAGTGTTAATAGCTCTTCTCTCATTTATGGGTGAAAGTCGGCAGAATGCTAATTTACCACAAACACTTTTTAGTATCCTCCAGGTTATATTAGAAAGAGGGAGGAAAAAAAAACAACATAATCCATTTCGGAGGCAGAGCCGTTTCCGCTCCGTGTATAAATAATGTTTTATGCGGCTTCATCGTGAGCGCAGAGCTTAATGTGGCAATCATCGCTAATGTGAGGAAACTGGCTCTTTTTAAATTAAAAAACGATTTATTTAAAATTGAAATTAAATCATCGTCAGAAATTAGAATTTCTGGCCGCCTGCCAGGGCTGGCCTGGCGTGTCACCCCTGCCTAATTTCTGGCTGGGAGACACAAACTTTAATTATATCTCTGTAATGGGACAGGGATCTGGTGTGTGTGAAGGGGAAGGCCGAGACTGCCAGAGGAAAAGGCTTTTCTGCAAAAGGACTGTTGGAAAATCAAGTGAACTCGAGTGGGTGATCTGCCTTCATTAGTAGAGGTGGCACTTTTAATATTTACAGTTCAGCTACGTCGAAATTTTGTGTTTGTATAAATCATATATAAAAGTTGACCAAAAGTCACCAAAGCTTAAATTATTCTATTATTTGTATTGAAGGGTAATTAATAGCATGTCTCCCTTCTTATATCCAATCACAACTGTTTTAGGAGTAGTAGTAGTTTATCATTTTAAACAATCAAATTCAGCCGATATACTATTCTCCACCAGGAGCTGATGGCCAAAGCAAAGTTAGAAAGGTACCATAGATATCTACTCCATGTAGGTGCTTATGGTAAGGTAGATCATGAATTGAAAGGATTTGTCTTACTGATATAATCACAAAGGTTTGGTGAGGTGGAAATACTTTTTTTGCCCCTGGGCAACTGTACATTTTGGTTTAGCACACAAATACAGCCCATTATTATACAGTCAATTGCAAAAAAAAAAAAGGAACCAGAACCTGTCTGGTTATACTGTCTCGTTAGCCCTCAACACCTACTCCATGAAAACCATGGCTTTTCTACAATTTATTGATAAAGGCCAACAAACCTGAAACATCTGTATACATATGGAACAAAAAGCTCTATAATATTATGCTGTAACTGTGCTGTAAATCAGTGGTGCTGGAAGCTCAGTTGGCCCATGGCCAATTTGAAATGGTATGCATGGTTCCACCCAATATCTTAGAATTAGGAGTAAACTTTGGATTGGCGATGGAAGCGAGACATGCAGATACTTTCTTTGTTAGGAAGCCTCTACTGTGCTGCACACATGCTGGCCTAATTCAATAAAAATGACTTATTCTCAAGTGGACTAAACCAAAGTAACAACTCAGAAATCACGTTTTCAGACTAGTCCAAGATGGATATTGATTGGTTGCTATGAATTTCTGCACCTAACAATTAGCACCCAGATACCAGAGGCTGAGGAGGACAGGACCATGAAAGAACTGGTTGGTTTAAGGCCACATTGGTCTAAGGTTAAGAGTGGCGTGCCCCATGGTTCTTTGCTAGGCCCCATATTGTTTAACCTGTTCATTAATGATTTGGGGGAAGATGTTAATAGCCATGTTTCTATGTTTGCTAATGATACTAAAATTGGGAGAGTAATAGACTCGGGCTAAGACATTTTAACATTACAGGATGAACTGGATAAAATAGGGGAGTGGGCAACTATATGGCAGATGAGGTTTAATGTTGAAAAATGTAAAGTATTGCATTTTTGGGTTAAAAACAGGCAAGCGGAATACATATTAATGGGTACTCCACTAGGGAAGGTAGAAATGGAAAAAGATCTGGGGGTCATAGTAGACCACAGATTGAATAACAGCTTGCAATGCTATCCAGGCCAAAGCAAGCAGCGTACCGTCATGCATTAAAAAGGGAATGTACTGTAGGGACACAGCAATAATTTTGCCACTTTATAGATCGCTGGTACGCCACATCTTGAGTATGCGGTTCAGTTTTGGTCACCTATCCACAGAAAGGATGTCCTTGAGCTGGAGAGAGTCCAGATGCGGGCAACTAAACTAATTAAGGGGCTGGAGGACCAAAGCTATGAGACAAGGTTCCTAAATGTAAACTTGTTCACACTGGAAGATTATTTCACACTGTGGGAGATTATGAGGGAACATGATTTTGATGTACAAAATGTTTAGTGGTGATAGCAACATCAGCAATAAAAACTTTTTACAGTAAACTTCATAACAAAGACTAGAGGCCAACACGTAAAATTGGTGGAGAAAAGATTTAACCACAACGAGGGTAGGGACTTCTTTTCAGTTACAGCGGTTACATTTTGGAACTCTCTTCCACAAGCAGTGGTATCAGCAGAAAGTATTGAATCCTTCAAAAAGCATTTAGATAACTTCCTCAGAGACCGTAACATACAGGGGTACAGGTACTCTTAAAAACTAGATCACACAGGGACTTGTGTACACACACATACACACACAAAGGTTGAACTTCATGGACCTTTGTCTTTATTCAACCTCAAATACTATGTAACTATATGTAACTTTAATAAAGCCATTAGTACATATTATTCTTTGCCCATACATGCACATTGCTTTTCCTGTGGAGCTCAGCTTGACAAGTGTATGTCGTCACAACTTTTCATTATTTCCTGTGTGTCATCCATTGATTTTTACTTTCCTCTTTTTGGCACTTCTGAGGAGTGTTTTGATTTGGCAACAACTGTAAAACAATATCAACTGTTCCAGGGTGAATATGATTGCAATAGAGAACCTCAGGAGACCTGTGTAGGACAAAGTCTAGCAGGTTGACTGCTCACAGTTCTCTGCAGAGTAGGAAAGTAGGCAGGCGACTCCGTTCACGCAGTTCAATGCCTCTCAGGACTTTGACCAATATACACTGAGCAATTGATGTGTATGGTGAGGAAGGGTCAGGGGGTGGCAAAAATACAGAAACTTAAAAAGAAAAGAAAAATGGCTTTGATCTTTCAGTGGCTTTTGTGTTATCTGACTGATGTTTCAGACAACCTTTACAGTAACATACTCATATCATAATACAGAATATCAGGAACATTTTACATAAAATTCTTTTTTTACTAGCCTTTAAATGAATCTTCTACAAGATGTACAAATCTCTCTACTCCCATGTCACAATCCCTTTTCATCTTTTGATCGTTCTTCCCACTGCGTTCTCTTATCTGTCGTTTCTATCTTGTTCATCAGATAATCTTCTATTCTCCCTCCTGACACAATGCACGCCTGCATTTTATTCAAATAATTCTTAAAAACAGCTTAAAAAGCCGTTTGGAATAACAGAGAGCGTCTCCATCAATCAGTGCGGGGGAGGGCGAGGATTTCCGCTGGTAAGTGTATAAACAGCAGATCAGCTCTTCAGAAACAGTCATAAAAAACTCCATTAACTTCTGACAAAGAATGCAAATTAATCACAACATGGGGCTGGGTTGGAATTAGTGTGTGTTCTGATCACAGGCTATGCCTGGAGAGACCTCCCAAAGACCCCTGCCAAAGCTGAAAGAGCACCCTTGAGGATCCTTGGATAAGATGTACAGAAAACCCATATAAACCCAAGCTAGGCTTCTAAGGTCCAATTCAACATCCTGCAATGAAATGCCAACTAGATCTTCTGAATGGAACCTTCAAAATATACCATTACATCTGATGATGAAAAGAAATGTCATCCATTGAAGTCTAAAACATGATCATGATAAGCATATGCAGCATAGTTTTGGTCAACAGCTTTAAATTCTGGAGCACTATCTGGTGAATGTTCAGCAATGAACAACTGAATTTTTTTAGGTGGGGAGGAAGCCAAACAGTAAAGTAATGAGCAAAAGTCTCTTCAGACAATTTTGGTAAATATCTCTGCAATTAAAACAAAGGCTCTCTTTGAGAATTCCAAAACAAATTTTACATTATTACACTCTGTAGCAGATATAATTTTCAAAAAAATGCCTAATATTTTTGTAAGGATAAGCAACCATAGTCAAATTAGCATCCTGCACAATCAGGTACCCTTCTACGCATTTGCAATTTTGCAAGAAAACTTGCGGACAAGAGTTCACGTCTTTCTTAAAGAGAAGCCGTTACCAATGAGCATCTGTAATACAGTAAACTACCCATTATCTGGCATTCAAGTAACCGACACTCTCAAGCAACAGGCAAAAAAAAAATCGAAGACATAATATGTCCTCGATTTTTTTTTGGCGGTTGCTTGATAGACATATGCACACTAATAAATTTCTGTTTACATCTTGCTGCCAGCTGATGGCTAGATTCCGCAGCCGGCAGCTGAATGTAAACAACGGGTAGTGAGCAGTATCCAGCCTGATTTTGGCTATTTCAAATCGAACCTGACCACTGCCTTCTGTCAATGAGCAGAGGAGCAGGCCTGAGAAAGGGGGTGGGGGGGTTATACTGCAGATTACTGTAGACTGGGAACATCCCAACAGATTTGGAGTTGCTCTGGCCGAGTTGTCCAGCCATCATCTGGCCCTTGTCAAAGTTGCTCAAATCCTTATGCTCGCCCATTTTTTCTGCTTCCATCACATCAACTTCAGGGACAAAATGTTTACATGCTGCCTATTATATCCCACCCACTTCTAGGAGCCATTGTAACGAGATAATCAATGTTATTCCCTTCACCTTTCAGTGGTCATAATGTTATGGCTGATCGATGTACATACCTAACCCCGATATGCAAGACTGCACTATTATACCAAATTAAAAACGAGGGTCCATCATACTTACCTGCCCTCCAGGAAAGCGAGCTCCTTCACCGGCAGGTCCATGGTCAACCAGTCAGGGAGACAGGGTTTGCGTCTTCGGCCATCCTTATTGGCCGGCCCAGGGTTAAATAAAATTTCACTCTTGCAACATGTACGAGACATGGTATGTCTCTTCTGCAATCCTGCTAGCATTTTTTAAAAAGTAAAGTTTTACTTTACAGGCAAATTTCCATTTCAGCAACAACAGTTGTGGTTGGACATTTGCACACAGAAGATTTTAACTGAAATATTTGGAGAAATTTCAACATTATTGGTGTAAAATTAGTTTTCAATGTGATACCACAATTTTCATTGTGTTAAAGAGCTAGAAATATAGGTTAAGTTTAAGGTTTAAATTTAACCTAAAGTGGCCCTGTTACTAACTTAACTGCAGGTAACAGCACAGAAATAACATTTTAAATGCTTACTTTCAGTGTTTTTCCCTTCCATAAATGTTTTATTGAATTTAATTGTGCTTTTGAGAACGTTAGGAAAAACTGACCAGTTAATTCCCTAGTACAGCCGCCTCTCTTCTTGCACATCTTGTCTGCATAAGTAAATTTTTTCCTGTCAGCATGTTACCTGTGTTAAACTGACAGTGACATCACATCATGTGCAATATAATAAAGTCTAATTTGTTGAAAGGTTCACTTTAAAGTTAAACTCCAGTCAAACTGTAAAACATGTAGATGAAATACATATATATGAAATGTTTAATCTGCTAAACAAAAAGTTAGTTCAACTTTTGTGACTTCCTTGACATGCTGCATAGCCAGGGAGGTAAGATTTGTTGTATTTGTTGTCTTTTTAGATGTATAATGATTAGTTGGTCACCATATGTTCAAGCGCATGATACCCACATCCCTAAATTAAGATTTTTGACTTGCCAATAAAATCTGCTTCTTGGACTAAAGTACAGGGCAAAAGGTAGATTCTGGGATGACTGGATAATCTGCAGGCTTTTTCAGGTGATGGACACTGGTCAAAGCTGTGACGATCCTTGTATAACCCCTCCAACTCCAGGGAACCCTCATTTTTTTTTTAGCAAGCAATAGAAAACAGGGGGGATTGTCCTGTGTTCTGTACTTTACTCCAGGAAACAGAAAAGTCAAACAGTCCTGTTTACTTGATTGCACTGTACAGGACAGTTTCAGAGACTAGGAGTAGAACTGAGGGGGTGGGCAACACAGCAAGCGACCGCCAACAAACCCACAAGACAGCACAAATGGGCGAAACCCAAACTTAAAAAAAGCAGACTGTAGCACCTTATGGTCACAACAAGCATCAGCAGAGTCTGGTAAAGCTTAGTAAAAACTTAGTAAACGTGTTAACTGAAGACCAGGTGGTGGCCTTACAAATCTGGAGAGCAGATGCTGGAGTGCCTTCAAACAAAAAGATGGAGCCTTACCATTAGCAGAATAGGCATGTACAAGGACAATGGTCTGATCCACCGAGAAATAGTGGAACAAGAAACAGGGAGCCCCCAGGAAGGACAAAAACAATTGGAATGTCTGAACAAAGCCATAGCAGACAGATACATTTGTTGGGCCCAAACTAAACCAACACAATGTAGAGCAATCTCCTTAGGATGTTTCAGAGTAGGACAAAAAGAAGAAAGAACGATGTCATGGTTAAGGCGAAATGAGGACTCCACTTTAGGCAAGAGGAAATCACTTGGCATGAGAACAACTTTGTCCTTGTGGAGAACAAGAAATGGTTCTTTGCACGATAGTGCTGCCAACTCCGAAACACTCCAAGTCGAGGTGATGGTGACAAGGAAAACCACCTTGTGGCAAGATCTGTCAAAGTCATATCCATCATAGGTTCAAAGCAAGCACAACGGAGAGATGAAAGCACCAGCCAGATCCAGGCAAGACAGGTAAGGGCATTTAACAAAAAGCCCTTACCAAGGAATGAGAGGCAGACAGGCACCGAAAAAGGATGGTCAAAACGGATAATTTGTCCCTTGAGAGTACTCAGGGCTATATTCTGATCCATTTCCCAATTGGAAGAAAGCCAAAATCCGCCCCACAGAGTGTTTCTGCGAAAGAAACTTCTGTTCGCATCAGGCAAAAGTAATCCTCTAGGTGCGATGGTGCACCTGGATTGCGAGAGTTTAGGAATAATAGAGTCTGCCAGTCCTCTACTACTCAGGAACCCGGCTTCAACAGCCAAGCCATCAAAGCCAGCAACCGAGAAGCAGGATGGAGTACTGGGCCTGGAGATAGAAGGTTCACATAGGTCTGGAAGAGGCCACAGGGAGCCTGTCAGCATTTGCAGGATGTGCACATACCACTCTTCTGGGCCAATTAGGAGCCATAAGGATCACCGAAATGCCCTCTGCCTCGATCCTGCAAAGCAGATGAGGAAGACTCTTCAAGAGAGGAAAGACAGATCAGGGAAGTTTATCACATGCAGGTAGGTACCCTTGATGTCCATTGCAGCAAGAAAATCCCTTTGTTGAAGGAAGGTAATGACTGATCACTCCAATTCCTTCTGATTCCATGCAGAACTTGCAAATCTGCAGAAACCTGGATGGGGCATGCCTTTCCCTGGGGGGGGAGAGTAGATTGGAACTAATAAATCAAGGCAGGGGGTAGGAAAAAAATGTGTGTCCCTGGGAAACTACAGAGTATACTCACAGATCATCGACATCTCAAACCGAAAGGCAGCAAAGGCCAGCAGAAATCCCAACATTGTGAGGAGGGCTTGGTTCCAGGCTTAAATAGCTTAGGTGTCAAGGACTTGTGTCTGAACTGGGGGCCATGTTTTGCTTTTGAAGCCAGCGTTTGGGAGGGGCGAAAGGCACTGTAACCTTCTTGACAAAGGCATCCAAGTCTTCTCTAAAGAGACATTCTCCTGTGAATAGGATCCCCTCAAGGTGTTTCTTATAAGCTGGTTCCGCTGACCAGTACTTAAGCTACGCATCTGGACTGAAAGGAGATCCCTTTCAATGCGTCAGCTAAGCCATTTACATAGTAGTCCAGAGCCCCTGGTAAAAGTTCCAAGAATCTTAGGATCGCAGCGTCCGATGTTACGGAACCAGGATCATGGACCATGTGCTTGGTCAAGGACTTCCAAAGTCTGACACACCTGCATGGAAGCTACTGCGTGGGGTATGGTAGGCCCAAAAAGGCAGAAGGAAGTCTTGTACAAATCTTCAAGGTGCTTATGCACCCAATCTTTAAAGGCTGGGATCTCCTCCACTGGGACAGTCAGGGACTTGTTAAGGCAAGAAACACCAACATCAACTTATGGCTTCACCCGCATTTGAGAAACTTCCTCTAAGTCCCCTTTCACACGGGCTGATCAAGAGTGGATCCGTGCACGGCAGTATGGAGTGGTTGTCACCCCTGTAAACTGCAATTACCGGACTCCATGTCTGTCTATAGGGAATCAGATGTAAACGGACATGTGTCCTTTTCATCAGATTACCCCCATTCTGGCACGATCTGGTCTGGCGAAACGGAACACTGTTCCATTTTGTTTTTCCAGACCTGGCTGGAGTCGGGGGGTAACTGAGTGTAAACAGATGCCCGTCCATTTATACACGGCTGGCCATAGACTTATATTGGACATCCCGTTGGGTCTGCTTGAAAAACTGACAGGCGGACTTGATTGGACTGGATGTGTGAAAGGGGCCTAAGGATACTGCTATGTATCCCGTAAGAAGAGCAAATACTTTACAGGATTCTGCCAGTCCATATAGAGCACCTCCTCTGCAAGGGAGTGTGTTGCTTGATGTGATCTAATCTAAATTTCCCAAGACTACATATCCCATCATGCACTGTTTTCAGCATGCAATAATGTTACATTATTCAGACATTGAGTTGTACATCCCAAGGGAGGCTTTGCGAAATACATATTTATTTTTATTTTTTGACCATAGATAACCTTTAAATCGGTATAGTGGACAAAAAGGTTTTTCTTAATGGGAAAAAATTGGAACTGTAATTCCTTACAACGTTTGGTTGAAAGTTTCACTTTAACATGGATGCCTGCTTCCTCATTAATGGGAGGAATACGGTAGTTTTCTCCTCACTTTCCTCTCTTCCCTTCTTTTCCTTTCCCCCTTCCTTACAACCCCAACTCCCTACCTACCTCTTCCTTCTTGTCCATGCTCCTTATGCAAACCTAACTCATTCAGTTCACCTCTTTCTCTATAGGGCAACACCTTTAGGCCCTTCTGGAACACCCTTTAAAGATCAAACCACAGCGAAATTATAATTTAAGATGTACCTGTCCTCTCTATTTATCCTCAATACCTTGCCCCTCCCTATTCACCCCCCTCTCTAAATTTGACTTTTTGCAGCACCCTATGGTTTACAGTATACTTGTTTGTATGTTTGCTCTTGAACTATCTCCTGTATAGTTGTCAAGGTATGTCCTGTACACCTAAAATTAATGACATCTTTCATCAGTTGAGCCCTACATGAGCTTATAAAACTGGTAGAATAATAAAGGACCTAGACAAAAAAAAGTAAGGACCAGGTAACAAAAGTGTACTATTATTTGGAGATATCCACCTTGCAACCCAGCCTGTCTTTAACCCCTGGCAAGCAATGTTTATCTATGGTTAACTGTCCTCTTACCCTGAATATCAATATTTCCATCAAATTAACAACACTACCAATGCATATACTGCCGCCACGATGTGAGCATGGTTAGAGTGTTTGGAAACTATGAGGCGCTCAATAAATACACTTTACAGGAGTCTTGTAGATGCATCCAATTTGTTATTTGTACTCTGCCATGGCGGGCGCCTGGCACACTTGGGCACTGGGAACCTGATCTCACAGCTCTGGCCTGGGGATGTTCAGCAGCATCTTAATCAGCCTGCAGGTGAAAGCTCTGTTACTCCATATGGAGTCGGGAAAATTAACAGCGCAGAGAAGACTGAGGCAGCAGCAGGGGGCAGGTGGGAGGAGGAGGGGAGCTACCGTTCCTTTTGAAAAGGGGATAGGGAAAAATGAAAAAAGAAAAATGAAATTTGGAGTTGAAAGGATAGAAATAATGAATTAATGGGGTGTGAAAACACAGGCAGCTCGGCTGTAACAGGCAATATCCACTCACATATCTGATCAGCTCCTCTCTGGGGTATATTCATTTCATTTACTGGATGATTTCCACAGCCAGGCTCAGAGCGCCTCTCTTATTCTTAAAAATAACAGTTCCTGATGTTCTTTAAATAACAACAGTCTCCTAGCATACCCTGCACGGTCATACAGTATGTCTAAATATAACTGACCTAATATAACAGTTCTTTCACACTGAAGTGCAAAATGATTTGCTAAAACTTAAGCTGGCCATACACTGGTAGAATCTTGTTCGAAAAAAATATGTTTTTGGAACATTCATTTGATTCTGTTGTAGTAAATGGGGTGAAATTGATGATCGCTTTTGAACATAGCGACAAAAAAAAATTAAATTCTAACAGTAAACATGGTTTTCATTCGGCAATCTCCATTCATTGCAAAATCAAATGTTAAAATCAAATGAAGTTTCAATTGCCATTCAGCAATTCTCTGGTGGCATTATCGAATGTTCTGATGAGATTCTTTGTGTAAACATGCATACGAAAACCTACCAGTGTATAGCCAGCTTAACTTATAGGTGTCCCAAAGGGCTGGATTGAAAGGGCAATGTAGGTGCTTTTTGTACAGGAATGAAGAAATATCACCCCTGCTGTTCATATCTGGGTTGCAAAGGCACTTGGTGCTCTCATATTGGATTTATATGCTTTGTGGCTATTGAGGAACATGCTTAAATGAGTGTTTCTGTGCACAGAATTTAGTTTTAGGGTCCATGTCATATCAGGGGCCCTTTATAACTGGGTCCCTTTAATGAAAATGAGCACAACGTCAACTGGGGGAAGTGCTCACAGTGTCCAATCCAGTAATTATTGTAGGGCAAATTGAAAAACAAATTATAGTTAGGTAATACAATACAAATCTGGTACCTTTAGGTCATTCCATAAAGATAAGGATCTACCCCTGTAAATAATATGACAGCTAGATATAGTGGTTTTGCAAATTTATAGATCAATATCCAAAAACCGGAAATATTGTTGGGGGAAAACAGATCATCAACGGTTTTCTCTACGCTAGCTGTATTGTGGTAGGAAATTACCGTTTCCTTAAAACAGACTCAGCAATCCTCAGTAATTATACTTACAGTCCACAGCAGAAGTCAAGATGGTTTCTAACAGTGTTCCAGGGTGAGATCCCTGTATTTGCATTATAATAGTTTGTTAATAGCTGCCTGAGGAGATCTGCCTTTTCCCTCCTATAAATAACTGAGCAGAGCCTCAGGCATGGAGCAGACACGGTCTTCATTCACCAACAGCATGTGATTTTCCCAGGGAGCCCAATTCCTGGCAACGCAAATAGTGTCCAGTCTTTGCCTGGTGCTGCATGTGGACCAGAGACAGGGAACAGCCAGGTGCAAGTTCACAAGGGGCCAATGGCAAGGCTTTAACCCCTTCTTTAACATATATATTTATTCTAACAACAAGGCAGAAGATCAATTAATCAGAAGAAAGGGCTTCTTTTAGTTGCAGCAAAATCAACTGTACATCCCTCTACTTGGTGCAAACTTTACATACGAATAATCCTTTTTCATGTAACTCATGGATGCCAATTTCAGTAGGCTTCTCACTGTGCTCATAGACAGTACTTTGTTCCAAAGATAGACAGTGAGATATACAGTGGTGCCCAAAACCAAAGAATACAATGGCAATTTTAAAAATGTCATATCCAGGGCCATTAGCAAAAAAGGTTTTGGAAGCCACAGAGATTAAAAGATATCTAAACCAAAATTTAAAAATATTGCAGTACACCAATCCCTAAATATGGTGGCTGCATTCGTTTTCTTTTTTAGGCTTTTTTCACCTGGTGATCCAGCCAATAAGTCTGTTATTATACACTTCATTCAACAGACCTAACTGTCCAGGAAAAGTGGCAGATAGAGGTTTGAGACAAACCATTTACCACTGACAGGGGTACTTACAATGGTTATCTTGTATCCATTATGTAAATCATTTACAGGCAGTCCCCGGGTTACATACAAGTTAGGGACTTAAGGTTTGTACTTAAGTTGAATTTGTATGCAAGTCGGAACAGTTACATTTTTTAAGTGTAACTCCAGCCAAAATTTTTTGTTTTTTTCTATTTTAAATTTTATTTTATAAACTTTACTTTTTTTTTTATTTGTTTGCATGTTTAATTTTCATTTATTTAACCTTTTTTATTTATTTTCTACTTTTATTTCTTTGTCTTTTTTTAAATTTTTATTTTAATGCTGGGAGCAATAGCCAGCCTGCTATTGGATATTTCAAATTGCAATAGCCAATAGCAGACTGGCTATTGCATCTGCCCACTGCCTGCTGTCAATCAGCAGAGTAGGGGCCCGAAGGAGAAAGTTCTCTATCAAGTCGTCCCATGCTGATTGACAGCAGGCAGTGGGCAATAGCCAGCTTGCTATTGGCTATTGCATTTTACAATATCCAATAGCAGGCTGGGTATGGCTCCTAGCCTGCAATGAAGAGCAGGCAGGGGGGCAGGGCAGAGGAGCCGCGGCCGGACCAGGAAAGCAGAGGATCGTCCGGACTGGGGAAGCCGACGGATCGGCGGAAGAGGAGGCCGTCACATCAGCGGAGGCACGTGAGTCTGTGTCCCTGCTGCCTCCGCCAACACAGGCGGGGAAAGTAGCGGGGATTTGAAGGGACACAGGCCGCTGCAGCCACAGTTCTCCTAAATGTACCAGCGGATGTGGACCCCGTTCGTAAGTATGGATTGTCCGTAAGTCGGACGTAACCCGGGGACTGCCTGTATACCAAAAAGAAAAAAAAACCTGTTGTTGTAACTGCTTAAAAAGTTCAGCTTTAATTTTTTAGTGAAGTCCATCTAAATCTGCTAGTCCATCTAACACTACCTTCTTCGATCAAAATGCTGCAAGCACTATTTTGATCGCACCGCACCAGACCGGACTGCAGGCACAATGTGCCTTGCGATCCCGTGTGGTTGATCGCATTGCGGCCGGAGGGCGTGGCTACGGTGCCATTCACTTCAATAGCCCCGCCACGCCCCCTCCAGCCCCACAAAATAGTGAGCCCGCCGCAATGCGTTCCAGCCGGAATCGGGCCGGAACGCACTGCATATGGAGTGAAGTACCCTAAAGGTGCCAAATACACCTTACGATTATGCGATCCAGTGCGTTCTGTCACTGAATGGGGCCGGAACGCACTGGGGCTGGTGTGAACTAGCCCTGAAGCATGTACAGCATCCAGGTGCACTTTTCTTAAGAAGACAACTCATGCCACCCAGTAGATAAAATGTTCTTGCATAACTGAAGTGCACCTTTAAATAATTACCAAGTGTAACATTTTGTCCGTCCAAAGTGACATATAGATACTATGGCTACAACTCAAACTGGATGCATCAATGGCTGATATTACTTTAGAGCTGTGTGTTTTTGTCTATTTCTTGTGCATTGTCCAATGCTTTTAAATTTTGTTAAATAAATGTATATATTTTTATACACTGTGCTTTGAAGTTTATTGGACTTGCCTCTCTGGTGTCAAACAAAAACCCCATTTTTTTCTTTCCTTTTTTTTACGGCTGATATTACAAGCTGAAGCAATATACAAAATGGAGTTTAATAACAAAAGATATTTAAAAAAAACAGCGATTAACCCAGTTATGCATTATGCATATTAAAAATTATGCCATGGGTTTTAAATGCAACTTGTGTGTGGTTACCTGTATGTGTCTGTTTGTTAATTGATTTGTAATCCTGTGTATTGCAGCACTCAGCCTGGGTGGGCCGACACTGCAAGCCAACCAGGCTCTGCTGAAGTGCATGTGTTGGCAGTCAACATGCTGACAGGAAGGCGAGAGCAGAGTAAGCAGCCGAATAGACCATCAGTCTGCTGGTCTATTAGTCAACAAGCTGGAGATGTGAATCTTCAGTGGTAGTTATAGACCTGGATCTGTGTTATGGAAGGGATGGCTGGATCACAACTATGGCTTGCAAGTATAACATATCCTTTGGCAGGTAACACAGTACCCTATGTTGTAAATCATTTTTGATCTTACTTACTTGCCTCAATTCAAGCTTTAAGAGTACTGTAGACAGCTCTAATCTAATTCTTCCTCCTGGCCTGAGTAAAAGATCGTTCTCGATTTTTTTGTCAGACAAGGATCTAAAGGTTATATCACAAACATTAAAGTGGACCTTTACCCCCTTTGACTAAAAATCACATCAGCATACAGCTCTGCATGCTGACATGCAATCATCTTACATTTATTAGCTAAACAAACATTTTTATTTTACTTTAAAACATTTTTTTTTCCTAATTCCTGGTCCTCTTTGGCACAAATGATGTCATCGTGCCCAAGCATTGCATCCTGGGAAGGTTACATCAGCATGCTGGGAAATCTCATATGTTACCTCATGAGACCTCAGGTAAAGGTATTTTCCTCCCCTGAGATGATGTGCATGGTCACATGTCTAGTCACATGTGCCAGAGTTCCAGGAGGTAAAATGAGATCAAGTAACCTGCCCTAATTAAAATGGCCACTGTCAGAAAAATGGGGAAGAAAAGAAAAATAAGCTATGCAAAAAATAAAAAGCTGGCAAATATCTACAAGTATGCGTTTGTAGATTGTCATTACTAAACATTTCTAAAGGTGACTCTGTTGTTATTTTGAAGATATGGTTAAAGTTCCTCTTTAAGATAGAACTGCTGTAGCTTTTGAAAATCTAAATTAATCTTACCTGTGGATATGGGAATCTTCCAAGTGCTAACTAAAAAAAAGAAAGAAACAATGTGTTAAGACAGGAAGTTTAGACAGAAAAAGTTTCTCATAGTTTAAGGGACATTTTGACAAATCATGATAATGTCAAAAGTTGTATACTTTATAGAAAAAAATGACTGTGTATTTACAGCAGCAAAAAATTCAAACAACAGTTTACAAATGTAAATTTAAAAGAAAACTAAAGCTAAAGTCCAACACCGCCAGTTTCCATTTAAGCAAACCCCCTAAGTAAACCACCCCACTATGCAAACCCCTAAAACAAACTCTTAATTTCTACCCTGCTTACACTTTTTTACACAAGTTTTTTTTCTCATTCAACCTCATGGGCTGAAAAAAACACTCAATTTCCCCATCCATGCTGTTTAGGTCCCCTGCTGGGCTAATGTATTCTGATATCCGAATACAGGACCAGTTGCTGCAGCTGATTGACTATAGTCACTGTTCGGCTGAGAGTTTTCAGCCCGGCTCCTTTGACAAAAGTCAATTGACAAATTGACTTTTGGTCAGAGGGGTGCCGGCAGGACCACATACTGCTTGAATTTCAGCTTAGTCAGCAGGACGCGGCCAAAATTCATGTAGGGTATGGCCAGCTTTAGCCCAACTCAAATTGTGTCTGCATGGATCCCTCCGGTGTCTACTGCTCTCCCAGAATAAAAGCAGCATGATAATATCTGCAATTCACAAATACATAGGCTTTCATAATGTGCGAGCATGTGCATTTATTTGCATAACTGGAAAAAGACTATTCGCAAAATGTCTAGTTATATTTGATGCCTATATATAACAAAAAACCTATATGCACATATGTGTAAAGGTGATAGATCCACATTAATTGATATTCTCCCATTTCCGCCAATTTAGCTTCTTCTTAATTAGTAATCTTTGAAGCTGTGAGTGCTGAGGTATCAGAAATGAGACTATGCAGAGAATCTGGTACAACATTCTCCAGACACAGCCTACAGACATCACAGAGTATGAAATGTGCTTTAGATTTAATGAAGCCTTTATGGCCTTCTTAACACTGCCTGTGTGTTACCAAGGGTCAGCCAGCAATCAGCCAGGAGGGGTGGTTTATAACTGGGCAAAGCAAGAGGAGGGAGAAAAGTAATTTGCTTATGAACTGCGCTGAATTTTCTTAATTAACTCTACTGGTTTAAATGCTTGAAGCTGAACAGTCATAGACCTGAATGGTAGATGGTGAGTTCTCAAGAGGTTAGCAGTTAACACTGAAGACAATACAAAGCAGTGTAGAATAGTTATGGAAGCCAGTATACTGTATGTCTAGGAAAGCCAGTGATGTGATATCAGGGAACCTTGCTTTGTGTATAATACAAATGAACAACGTGTTTTTAAGCAAAGCCGAGCCCTTGGGAAGCTAGGGGTTAATCACGACACATGCAGGGCAGGTAACTCAACTGGGCCATTCCCATGAAATTCAAACAGTTCACTGGGTGAGCGATTGCAGGGGGCAGGAGTACAGTAACTGTGAATGAGGGCGAGAGACCAAGTGAAGGAATTACAAATGAATGTAATCTGATGTGTACAAGCTGCAACCGCAGAGAGCGTCTGGGGGTTTAGAACAAAGCATGAAAAGAGAGGGGGCTCGGAAGCTCTATGTTTAATGTATAACACTATTAGCTGGCAGCGAGCAGAGGCTGTGACCCCTGTGGATCGCCACCAGAACCAGACTGATGAAGGAAACACTGCCCTGACCTGTAGCAGGACACAGCCCGCGACAAGTGAAAGAACACAGAATCAGTGCAGGTCAGGATGGGATGTTACAATACTGAGAGGGCATGGTATAGAAAGAGTGCCAAAAAAGGTGGGCGAGCACTGAAACGGTTCAAGAAAAGATGTGGTGAAAACTGCATAGAACAGAAAAGTGCAGTAATTTTGGTCACAGTTGTAAAGATTTCCAGGTAATAAAGAAACAATTCACACATTTAAAATCTTTAAGAAATCTAATATGCCCCCCTGGTATCTAAATTTTAGAAAGCTTACAACCATCATGTGTGCAGGACAAAACAAAAGGTTTCTTTTAGCCATCCATCTGCCTTTTTTAAACTCTGTTTATTGCTCTTGAAACAGTTGTACAAAACTCACAAAAGTATACATATCTAGTGCGTACTGTATATGTACAATAGACAAATAATATAGTGAATGATAATAGAAAATGAAATAACTGATCACAATGACAGTCTCGAAAAAGTCAATAAGACATGACCAACAATTGGTCAGATACATCCTTCAAGGTAAACTTACAGTAGATTTCCAAGATTACATTAAGAGGTCCAGAGTGGTTTCATCCCGAAGTCAAAATAAGTGCAGATCACACCATAGGTCTCAAACTTTATGAAAATAAAGAGGACAATGTCTCCTTCCATACATAACCCTCTGATAAGTGATAATCTAATTTATTAACCACTTCCACTGGGATACGCTGGGGGAGATGGGTCCCTCCATCAAATAACAATGGGCTTGGTAGCCATGAACATAGTTTACCTTAAGAATATTCTGGTGTAGTGTGGCCAGTGTTCTTCAGCCAATAAACCAAATTTCAGGAGTGCACGAAACTGGGAGACTTAGTAGGGTAGAATGGAAGTAGTCACTTGTTTCCGAAAATCAGATATGACTAAGCAACTGCAGATGAGGTGCATAAAATCAGGGTACAGCATATACAGTTATGGTTGGTTATACGTCCAATTTTATGTAAACGGATCGGGGATAGATAGGTGTGGTGGATAATATACAGTAGGATTAACTAGTTATTGATCCCTGGGGACACATACATATGAGAGGAGGACATATTCCAGTCTTCGTCCAACATTATGGTCATAAAAAGTTGTCATAAGAAACTGCAAAGGAAGACTTGCCCAGTTTGGTATTAGTAAATGGGAGTAGCGAGTAGAAACCAACCCTCTAGGGCCCTGTGATCTCAAAATGCCTAATAGGGGGTAGATATAGGCATATTCTGAGTTCTAAATTCTGCCTCTGAGCAATGACGACGTTTTCAAAATCTGTAAAAGAAAGAACTTAATACTTTTCTTAGAGTTGTGCAAAGGAATGCAGAACACCTTCTTGGTACACATGTGATAAGGTGGCAATTCCATGAGATTTCCACCTTGTACATATTTTTTAATTACTGACTCTGTGTGTAGACATTCCTCCTACTTAGCCAATAACAGTTAAGGTGTCATTGCTGCTGACTTATCTTACTAAAAAAGAAGCTGGTTATTTGGCTGTCATGATGACAAACTCTTGTTTCAATAATTGTCCCAGGAGAAGTAAACAGATAGGGCTTCTGACTTTCCTGAAAAATGTATTGATTTGAATACTTGCTCCAGCTTAGTGACTCAAAGTATGAAACTTTGTGGGTTAATATAACAGCCAGGTGACAAGACATTTTAGATGGCAGCAATGACGGCTTCTACAATACTTTAGTGGTGGGCTTGCTCTGCGGTCTGTCAACAGCCTCACATACAAAAGCAGGGGACTTCAAACTTGGCCTTTAACAGACAATGCTTCTGGAGCCTTAAACAAGAAATTGAAGTGTCTTACGATAATTCATGAAAACACCACTACAAAGCTCTTATACAACAGTCCTTGGTAGCCATTGTGGGACAGATTACCCAGGACATATAAAATGTAACCTTAGTACAGCCAATCAGCACAAAACACTTAAACTGTTTCAACCTGTAAAGAAGGGGCTACCTCAGCTTAGATAGCTCTCAGTTTAATTTTTTTTATATATATCCCAAGGTTGGGAGTGTGACTTTACATGGATTTGCAAATGCATGCAATAAAAGCCTCTCGTGGCCTGTTGGGATCCCTGCTTTCGTCAACATTTGATTTATTTAGTGGACTTTTGTCGATGAAGCTGGTCGGAAAATTCTCAGCCTTAAAGTGACTTCAGCCAATCAGCTGCAGTCAATGCCTGGGCATCCTGACAGTGGCACATCTGCAGCTTTCAGAATACAATAGCCCAACAGGGAGGATTCCCCATCAACACTTTTAGCACTTAGCATCTATGGGGGGAGTAGAGTGTTTTTTCTGGTTCAGAGTGAGAACGACAAAAAATGATGACTGTATGGCCAGAGGATCAGGAGGAATTTGTTTTTCCAATTGGAGCAAATAGGACCAAGCATTAACCTCTTGCCGTCCGCCCGTAGTAAAAAAACGGACGGACGGCACTATTACATCTGCGGGTTGCCGTCTCCAGACGGCAATTTTTTTCTGCTCGTGCGCGCCCCCTAGCGGGCACGCACGGGCAGAAAAGACCCGACCGTTGCACACACCCGTTGCTGATCTCCGTCCGGGCTGTGAATGCAGAAGTGATGTGTATTACATCACTACCGCATTCACCTGTCAGTCATCTGGCTGCTATTGCCAGAGAGAAGAAGCTGATAAAGCAGATCTCTGCTTCATCAGCTTCTTTTGGGGTCCACAGGTGATATTAGGGGTCCTAGAGACCCCTAATATCTCCATAAAGAGGACCTGTCAGTGTGCCTTTGCTATTATATAGGGGGTTGTTATCCCCCTATATAATAGCAATAACAATAAGTGCAAAAAAAAAAATATAAATAAAAAAAAAGAAAAGTAACACATAAAAAAATAAAATAAAATAAAAGCCACATATAAAAAAAGGGGAAAAAACCCCCCCAAAATGTTTAACTCCCCCACCCCCACGTTTACGCGCCTATAAACGTAAATACGCGTCCGGTGCCCCAGCGCGCAAAAATTACAATTGCGCCACACGTTACATATCGCCGCGAACGTCGCAGTGAGAGCAATCATTTTAGGGCCATCAATCACTGATAACACTAAACTGATGAGCGGTAACAGCTTTTAAAGCGTCGCCTATGGCCAATTTTGGGTATTATCGTTTTTTGAGGTTTCGCGCGCGCACGCAATTTTAAGGCTTGACATGTTTAGTGTCTTTTTACCCGACGTGACCCCATCTTTTATATTTTACCAAAAAATTGGGTAATAATAAATGTTTTATCATTTAATATAGGGGAAACTTTTTTTTTTTAAATTTCGGTAATTTTTCCTTAATATAGTAAAAAAATAAAACCCCCAGTGGTGAATAAATACCACCAAAAGAAAGCTCTATCTGTCCCCAAAAAAGGGTATAAAATTAATTTCAGTACAGCGCTGCATGACGGAATAAATGTCAGTCAAAGTACCGCAGCGCTGAATACTGAAAAATGGCCTGGATAGGAAGGGGGTTTAACACCGCGGATGTCAACTGGTTAAAAGGCTTTTCTGCCTACCTCTGGATCAACTGCGGTTTTAGAGCTTTAAGGCTGCAAAATTTTAATTTGTGTGTCTTTTATCAACTTGACTAACTACGTACAGTAACTGCTCAAAACCTCACATGATGTAATTATTTGGCAGGGAACCATGCATTGACTCTCAACATGTGTCTATCCTGACAGCCAGTAAAGTTACTGATAACAGAGGTCTGGGGATTTTAATAAACACAGTTCTAAGTATTTTATTGCATATTTTTTTATTGTCATAAGTCACATTTGGTACAGCATTGAAATTCCTGAAACATCTGACAAAAGGATCTGTAATAGCTATAACTTGCCTTGAAATTCAGATAAGTAATATAAGTTGTGGTACGTGCATGCAAATTGCATAGTTCTTTATTTAAAGTCCTTGCTCTCCTCCGCCTGTTTTGCTGGACCAAGCCTTTCCCCCCCACTCTCTCAGTAACCGAACGCTTCTGCTGTAATTGCCTTATTTATCTTGTGGCTCTTACACAAGCTGTGTGTGCATTGGCTGCCTGAGTTTGATGCATGAAGGTCCCAGTCGGGCCTGAGTGAACCTTCGCTTACACTTCAGACGTCCGGCAGCCTCCCGCTCTACGTCCCTGCACAGCTGCTGGATAAATCATCCCCGAGTTTTACTCCAGCAAAGTTTGGCTGTGCCTCTGAATCGCTGGAGCACAGGGCCATAACATACACTAATTATGGAAGTTCTGGTCAGTGAGTGATGGATAGCCCTCCTCAAGGCAGCCACCGCGCTCACAGCACTGGTGACAAGAGGAGGAGGGGGATATCCTGCAAGCAACTATTAATTCACAGCCAGAGGTGCTTCCAGCTAATTGTGCACCTAAATTGCACCAAAAATCAACACCTAGGCAGGTCAGCAAGTGTCATCCAGTCCCCTGGCCTCTAAGTGGCTGATTGCACTTTGCTTAGTGCATCATGGGGATGGTGTTGTGTGATACTGTGTTCTTTTTCTGTCAGTGTAATTAAATGGACAACTTAAAAACTTAGTGATCCAAGATCCTGACTGATAAAACACACAATAAGTTGCGGGCTATGTTGATTAATGAACTAATCTTTGGGTAGAAAACCTGCAAAAACATATAACACTGATGAATAGGTGTCAGAAAGAGACCTTATTTAGCACAGTAGGGTACATGAAAAGGGGCAAGGACCTGAACTGCTTTACAAATATTCCTTAAAGGGCATCTGTGGTTATAAACTAAAAATAAATCTGTATTTCTATATTGAATTTCCATAGGTTCTATTCCACTCCCAATAACCATATCGATGTAGAAGTTTGTTAACCTATTTATTGAAGATGTCCATAGGATGTACTTCCTCAATGCACTGACACAATTTCACTCAGCACTGCCTGCCGTATAAACAACAACTCAACGTCTGAACTTCCCACAATGTAACATCACCATTGCTTGTAGGAAGCAATGCATGATGGGATACAAGGTCTTCAGAAATCACGAAAATCGAGACTGCATCACACCAAGCAGCAGGGAAAGAGATGCAAAGCACGATGGGAATCCAGGAAGTTGTTGGCAGCACTCAATACAGCACTCAATACAAATAAGGGATTTATTTGGCTGTAATATCCAAAACAATCATCAGGTGTACGGTCAGGTGTACGGTGGGATATCTAAATGGGACCTCCGCTCACATGTTTCACCAACAAGGCTGGGCTTAATCACACAGGATGATCTACGATTAAGCTCAGCTTTGTGGGTGAAATGCGTCAGCAAAGGAGGTACCAGACCAGACTCTTTGGTCATGTTGTCTGGATAAATAAAGCTATCAGCAGTGTTATTTTCTTTGGAGTGCAGTCAATCATTTCCTTCAGATTTATGCCATGAATACACTGGATATGAAAACAGCAAAATGTGTTCATTACTGTTCTCAGGTTAGCATTACATTGGCAATTTTAACCTTTTGCCACTAAGAGATTTAACTCATTGTGGTCAGTCACCTGCATAGGCTGGAGCTACAGAGGAGATTTTTAGTAGCTCAGTCCTAGTATTAAAATTGTTGGGATTTAATCTTTAAATGTAGAAAATGAACGCCAAAGAAAACGTTTTCACTGAGAAAGGTGAGGGGATATCTTTCCAATGGAGCTTCAGATATCAATAAAAATGTGACTTAGGATCTAACCTACACTCTATAAAATACTAAAAAAACAAAAAAACAAAACAACTTTTTGGCTGGAGCCTTATTTTAATTTTGAAAGTTATAATATTATTATACACGATTTATATAGTGCCGACAGTTTGCACAGCATTTACAGTATAATGGTGCCCATACACTGTACGATTCTCGACAACTGCCAAACGGGCCGGTGTGCACACACTGCCCGTTTGCAGTGATTGGAAGCCCGCCCCTCACTGCGGTCATCGGAAGCCCGCCCCGCTTTCGATGATCACAAGTACGATCTGCCTGTCCAAGATGGGTAGATCGTACGGGCTTTTAATAAGCTTACGAGATGGTTACGAGGGCCCTAGGACTTTACCCCCTTTTTAAACTTTTGAATGGTAACACAAGACTTACACTGAGGATATGGCGAAATTCGTGAGATTCTTAAATAGGTCAGTTTATTTGTGTATTTTTTTCTACTTATTTGAAAAGAAACATTGTATACCCGCAATAATATATACAGTATATGGAACCCATAAAATCAGCAGGAGAATATTGCTTTGCCAATAAGATACAATGTAGCCAAGTCTCTGTCCCATTCAGGCACACCACACACCTGTTATTTTTGATGGCTTCTTAAAAGATGATTAAAGCCGAACTCCAGGCTAGGCAGTCCAGTGGATGGATCCTGAAGGCTCCAGAGAACAACACTACGTAATGACTGCACCATTCTCTGCAGCATTTTCCTGCGAGTCCAGAGTGGCTTGATGATGTGCCCCAGGAGGTGGGTCCTTGATGCTCTGAGCTCACAGGAAGCGAGTTAAATGATGCTGAGCATCTTGCAACATGAAAAAAAAGGATCAGTGCTGGATCACAGAGTGGCGAGTCTGCCAGGGGTAGGGTGAATATTGCAGTGAGATCTCCTTTTTTATTTTTACTACCGCTGAACATTGATTTAGTCTCCATTCCCACCTACAAATTCCTCTGGAGAGTCATGCGATCTGTCAATGTACTGTACAGTGCCTTCCACTCGCAGCAGCAAAAAAACATGCACCATTCTCAGGTATGAATTGGGCCTTAAAAAGACTTATTAGTTAAAGGCCAGCTCCATCTTATAACAAAGTAATTTATCTCCCAGCGAGTTCAGCATCTGATTCTTGACATGGTATTGCTACAGATTTCTCTCTCTGACATATTTTTGCGGATCCTTATAAGCATTGCAATTTATTATGCAAATTATAAAAGGAACCAACTATGAAGTTCATTAATCAAGTCACACAGTCCCTTCCCATCCGCTTTTATGGTCACCCTACAAAGGGTTAGTGGCCTTATTTATTACAACTCAAACGATCCAAAGCATCACATGGCATGCCTCAAATGTGGATGCAGTCTCCACATCGACAGATCACAAAATCCACACATTTAAAGTTGTTTAGGGCTGACTGTATATATTTAGCTTAAAAGAGAACTATGGGGTAATCTTTTTATCCCATAGTTCTCTTAAGGGTCATGGGAGGACATATTCCAACGTCCTCCTGTGACCGAAAGATCAGTATATAGCGAGCTATTGCTCACTAAATACTGAGAGCGACACAGCCGGGATGGATCCCGACAATGCTGTCGAGAGCCACCCAGCTGCGTGAGTGACAGTCAGACTGTTCCTCCAGCCAGCACTGGAGGATGGGAGCGGGGATGGGGGGAATACCTGCAGGGAGCGGTGACTGACGGTCACCGCTCTCTGCAGGGAGATGATCGGAAAGTGAGTGAGCAATGGTATGCGTTCGCTCACTTCCCGATCTACAGAGCCAACCTATGACAGTTTCATTGTCACAGGTCAGCTCGACCTATGAGGTTGAGTGAAAATCACTAACCTCATAGTTCTCCTTTAAGTGCACGCAAATGTTGGATACTTTAGGAGGACTCCTTTCACTGTATTCGGTGACTGTCACCCACAAAATTAAATACAGTTCCATTCCACACTGAATATCAGGTATCATGCAAGGATGATCCTGCATGGCATGGGGGTGAATGCCCACACACATATTCATATGTTTCACTTAAATTCAGGAGTTAAAGGATAAGTTCACCTTTTAGACCATGTTTCAAGTTACACCCACATTCAGGGTGTAACATGAAACATAGTCCCCTTGGTACAGACATTTAGCAACATGGACAGGAGAAAGAGTCTGCTCCTACGGTTCGCAACTGCAATGCTTTACTGGCTCCAATGTAAAAGTAAAACAATTACCTGACATATGTGCATTTATTATTTTTTTCTCAAATCGTGGACTTTCCCTGGGATATCTTAAACTAAAAAGATTTTCAAATGGGCTCCACTTTATCCTCAGAAAGTGTTTTTATTATTTTGTACGTCCAACATACCGCTAATATATATAAGCCCTCCTGCTTGTAAAGAAAGGAAACCAAAGACATCGATGTCCTACTGAGCACAGACACCACACATAAGGACATCCATCTATCCACAGCTTGCACCACACTACAGAACCTGACCCATATTCTAAGTATACAGGAAGAACTCTGGTAATGGAGAGCTGTGGAGAGCCACATTCTATAACCACACATCATTCCTCCTAAACTGTATTTTATTCCTGTGCTTGGCTTCTACTTATTTAAAATGTTACCTTTATATTGTGATAATGAAGCACTTGACTCCTGGGAAGCGAGCTGTATATAAATAGAGTTATTATGATTACCATCACTGTCACTGAGCTCTAGGGATTGGACCTCTCGGTATATGAAATTATTATTCTACATTCTACTGCAGCTCTGTCCATTTCCTGGGGAAGATGTATGTTGCATTTATAAGCACTCGGCGCTGCCTCATATGCTACAGGATTATGATGAGAAAGCCTTTCATGCTTCCATACTCTATAAGCATGTGCAGAAACATACACAGCCATGTGCAACACGGCAATTGCATTACAAAGCAGGAAGTGTATGTATGAGTTATTCAGCTATTCTCACCTCCATGAATGAGATTCCCAGGCTCCAAACATCGGAATGAATTCCATACTGCTCTCCTGCAATTCTCTCAGGCTGAAAATAAAACAATAGCATCAGTCAGAATTAGAGCAATGCCTTGGGCTGATAAGTACATTTAGTTAATATTAAGAAGCCCGTTTAATGAAATGTATACTTCCATTTAAGTCATTAGGCGTGTTATTATTTTGAATAAAAAAATGCAAAAACATTTAAAAAATAAATAAATTACAAATTGACCAAAAACCATTATAAATTCTGTGTAAGCTTAAACTGTTATAGTGATAATACTGTGCCAGAGGTGGTAATCGTAATCTTGGCTGATAAGATTGTAAAGGAGTTGCTAAATCCCAGCATATGCTATCCTGTTCTAACATCAGCATTGTAATAGGAATACATACTAGAGTTGTTTTTGTAATGCAATCAAAGCTTACTTATAATAATCCCTTTTATGTAGTGAGTGCTGCCTTCTGTCTGCCCATTACTATCACCAACTTCCTTGATTCCCAGTGTGCTTTGCGTCTCTTTCCCTGTTGCTTGATGTAATGCACTCTCCATTTCTCAAGACTAAAAACCATCATGCATGGCTTCCAGCAAGAAATTGTAATGTTACATTGTTCAGTAGTTCAGAAGGCAGGTTATGTGAGGGTTGTGACACAAGGAAGTGCATATTCACAGGGCTGAGTGAAATTGTGTCAGTGCACTGAGGACGTTCATCCTATGGGCATCTTCAATAACTAAGTTTACAAACATCTACATCGATATGTTATTAGGAGTGGGCTAGAACATATTGAATCTCAATATAGAAATACATATATATTTTTAGTTTTTGACTAAACTTTGCCTAGAGATAAAGTGTATCTCTAGGCAAAACGTTTTTGTTTTATCTATGGGGTGGACAGGGTTGGGGTAATAGACTCTCTCAAGTTTTTATTGTCGTCTCTATTGAGGTCCCTATTGAGGAGATTCACCATCCTACCTGCCTTGGTGACCACTGTCACCAAGAAAGTGAGAGGAGATCCAGTTGTCCACAGAACAAGGAGGTAAGAGGAAATCTTCCAATGGGGTACACTGTCTAATTCTCCTGACTTTTGGGAGATTTCATCTAAATTTTGGTTGCGTCAGAAACACAGAAAGCAAAGGGGACTTGGCACAGAAAGCAAATGGGACTTCCATCAATGGAAAACAGACGGCAAAAAAACAAAACAAACCCTGGCAAGTTTTTTTAACTCTTCCCAACATTATACAAAACTAAAAAGAAAAAAGTTTTGGATATGCATACTATTTAATATCAGATGTTCATGCTGGGTGAAAAAAAAACCTCCCAGGAGTCTGATTCTTTTCGGAATAGTCAGATTGCCCTGTGTATGGTAAGCTTAGGCACACAGGCTGCAGAAGTAGACACCCATCTACTACCCATTCTGAATGAATTGCAGCTATAATACACCCCTGAGTGGGGAAATCACTATCGAGAACAGCCATGCAGCATCACACACCACCAGAAGCTGCTCAGAAATATTAATTTTAACAGGACACGTCATGAGGAGCTCGCCTGTAATGGCTGTTCACCTTAATCCAAATCACAGACTGTTTACAGATGCATGCACTCTTTTTTTGTGGCCGCGTCCAGGAGTCCACAACATTGAATGACTATGCTCTAAGTAAGGCTACTTGATTATATCTGTGGTAAACTAATTAAAGCTGAACTTTGGGATATGCAAATACTGTCTAAATACACCGCCTGCCCAAAAAAAAGGTCACACACTTTAATATTTTGCTGGACCACCTTAAACTTTGATTACGGCACGCATTCGCTGTGTCATTGTTGCAATAAGCTTATGCAATGTCACAACACTTTTTTCCATCCAGAGTTCCATTAATTTTTCACCAAGATCTTGTAGTGATGATGGGAGAGTCGGGACCACGGTGTAAAGTCTTCTCCAGGACATCCCAAAGATTCTCAATGGGGTTAAGTTCTGGACTCTGTGGTGGACAATCCTTGTGTGAAAATTATGTCTCATGCTCCCTGAACGACTCTTTCACAATCTGAGCCCAATGAATCCTGGTATTGTCATCTTGGAATATGCCCAATATGCCATCAGGAAAGAAAAAATCCATTGATGGAAAAACCTGGTCATTCAGTATATTCAGGTAGACGGCTGACCTCCTTTTTTGGGGACATAATGTTGTTAAACCTAGACCTGAGCAATTGAAGCAACCTCAGATCATGACACTACTCTAAATCCAGTTGGTGACTTTTTTTTGGCCATGCAGTGTACAAGAGTCAGGTGTATTCTTACTTGAATCTTGGTGAACTTTGTGTATTTCTTCCAGATCTGTGTAGTAATCCAATGTGAAACTTTCTCCTCTGTGCAGGAGCTTCCTGTACTAAAGACTGGTCATTGATGCTCTCTCTCCTTGTGCAGAGTGACTGGTCTTGTCTCCGCACCCTCCTGTAGTTTTCTGCAGGCAGCCTGTTGCGGGTGGGGTCTTCTGGGTCCCTTCCACAGCTCTGCTCAGGCAATATATGGCACAGTGATGTCACCGCTTCTTTTACAAGGTCATAAGTGGGTTTGGTGCTCATATGCTTATAGTCTATTGTGGAACATAATTGAATTAAAAGTTTTTGTGTCAGGACTTCAGCTTTAAGCTGCCAATCACTAGCCTTTTTACTCAAAAAAAATTGTTTTTGGAAATTTCATTCAATTTCAAATTGTTTTTGACTGTAGTGATGAAAAAGGTTGAAGGGTGGAAAATTATTCTCGAATGTGGTTTTCATTTGAGAAGCTCCATTCATTTCCCAAATTAAATGTTAAAATCATCAAACAATTCTTATGACATTCGTCAAGTCTCTGATGGCATTATCGAAAGTTCTGATGAGATTTGTTTGTATGAACGTTCGTACGAAAATCTACCAGTGTATGGCCAGCTTAAGGATGCCATACAGTGCAAACTTGAGGTTACTGTATGCTTCGCATTATGAATTATTTTTATTGTTCCAAGGTCAGGAGCGTGTAAAAGAAAGGTAGGAGAGTTCCCTTGACAAAGCTTCTCACTGTGCTCTTAATGCACCTGGTTGCTTCACACTTCACATAACCCTGGGGCATCACAACAAGAAAACAAATTCAGAAATTAGTGCCAGCTGAGTGTGTTCTGTGGGCATATCCAGGTCAGTGCGTGTGAGAAGGAAGAACAGTAAATAAGAGTCACAACTTGGGACTCTAATGTGTTGCTCCCTCTTGCCTGCTATAGACCCAGAACGTCTCAGCTACCGCCACGCATTCTTTGGCAGTGAGTTGATGTTAATGAAAGGGTTAAAATGGGATATATTTTCTACGAAAGCAGCTAGACGAATATGGGATAAAGATGTCTTCTCTCCTGGATGTAATCCTGCATTCCAATTAGCAGATGGATTCCCCTTTCAAGTGCCAATCCGTTTAATGCACACCTGGGATCTGCCTTCATGCCATCAAAAGGACCCTCAATTTAATTACTGTCCAACTAAATATTCGTGGGAGATAAGTTACATTTAATCCCTCAAGGGATACAGGTATTTGTTACTGCCTGGGCATTCCCGTTAAAATGGTATTGGCATGGATACATAGTGACCAATAATATGTACGCAATGTTTGGGGGGTGAGGGGCATGGGAAGGTACTGGGGTGTTTTTTTTTACCTTAATGAAGAGAATGCACTAAGGTAAAGAAAGCAGAGCCTTGAGTACTAGTGCTACAAAAACAATTGCAGGAATCTGATTGTTGGTTTAAGGAAAAACACAAATTTTTATACATCACATCAAGGATAGGGTGTAACAAAGGCAAATAACATGCTCACTGGTTGTTTTTAATGCAAACTTGACGCAAACCTGAGGATATGATAAGAGACTTTATAAGCAGAGGGTCTCTTCAGTGAAAGCAACAGGTCAAAATTAATATGGAAATTTACATTTTTCCTGTAAAAATTAGCTTGACCACACTCTCTTGAACCTTCATATTGGTTACCAGGCTGACCAGAGATGCCTATAGTTCAGCAACGTTACCCATCACAATAAACATCAGCAGAGAGGCTAGGGAGTTGACAAGCTCAAACACATCTTTAACAGGAAAAGCTAAGTTTTGGATCTAAATCTGGCAGCCTACATCTCGTTTCCATTAAGGGTCACCTGAATGTCAGGGTTTCTTGCCCTTCCTCCTCCGCTCGGCTGCAACATGGCTTGTTTTCCAGTATGTTTGACACTATTGTTCCTCTTTTACACCCTCTTATGACCAAACACGTAAACATCATCATTCTGCAACTACTAACAAAACTCCTAGCAAATTCCTGTCTCAGAGTGATGATGCAAACACCAGTTCACTATTTAACCTTCAGCTTGTCCATTCAGTCTCCGCCCTTGCATGTGTTCAGATATAACAAATGCTCTGCTGTTGTTCCTATCCTCTGTGTATGACGATGGCTCTGGCTGACTGATCTTCCGGTTCCTGATTCTGGCTATTGTTTCCATTCATTCTACTCTCAGAGTTCCCTGACCTGGTTCAGCTGACTACCTGCTTTGGCATCTGACCTCTGGCTTGACATTGACTACGTCCTGGACTTCCTCCATTGTTTTTTGCCATTTTTGTTTAATGTTTTTGTCAATAAACTCCTTTTATTTTTAAGTTGCACTTAAGTTTCCGTCTGGTTTCTTGGTTCCCCAACACTGAGGTTACACAATTTTTCCCCACACACTCAGTTTGTATTTCCCAGAACTGTGACAAGTTTACATTCAAAGCCATTTGTGTATTATGCAACTAACAGTCGTGATACGAGGGACAGACGACCCACCAACTCTAACTCACCGCCATATAAGCATTTGTACCCACGTAGGTTTTGGCAATTGAATTCACTAGCTAGGAAAAAAAAAAGAAACAAGGGTGTTAAACTGACAACAGCATAAAACGGGCAATTATTTCTCATTTAATCCACCGATCAAGCAAAAGGAGAATAGAATAAAGTGACGATATAAAAGACAGAATAAAAAATATATAGAGTGCTTTTATCTGCAGGCATTAAACAGAAGATGATTACACTTCTCGCTTTATCTTTCAAAATAAAGCAAGTGTTAGCAGTGACAAAGCTTTCTTCAGTTCACACTAACCAGCAACCTAACATTTATACACTATCAGCTTTTTAGCAAAGGTTCTGGAAAGAATATGTTACAGCCAGAAAACATACCTATACTGATATAGCAAGTATTAAGCACACAGTTGCAGTGGCGTAACTACAAATCATGGTGCCCCATGGCAAAACTTTAGGGCCCCCTGGCTAACTGGCAGTTGGCTGACAGTGTCAACATGTGTCATTGATCTTAACGTGAAATATCAAGGACAGGCAGCAGGAAGTCACGCATTACCAGGGAGGAGTGCTGGGGTAAAAGTTATAGTTATAGTATGATAAAATTATTACCACTCTCGCACACTTACTATTCAACCCTAATACAAACTTCTTTAAACTCTATCTTCATTAAACTTTTTGTAGAACCACAAACTTTAGCCCACCTGTAAGGATTTGTGAATGCATTAGGCATTGGGGGCTCATGTCAGTCTGAAGCAGAAGTTTAGAGGACTATAAATCTACACTGCTGCAAAAAGGGGGGTCTGTGACTAGACAATCCTGAGGTCTGATTTCAGCCCTTCAATACTGAAGCAGTATAGTTTTCCAAATCAGCCTCGTTAATGGGGCCCTCTCCTGCCCCGGGCCCCATAGCAGCCACGTGGGCTGCTATGGCTATTATTGTGCCACTGGACAGTTGGTACCATATTATAACATCCATGTTGAAAAGTGTATTAATACAGTTAAAACATTTAGGAAACACTTGTATAAAGTAGGTGATAAAATGAGTGTTTTAAAAAAGATGGGGCAATTGTCACTGCATCCAATCATGTCTATTTACCAAATGCAAGATAAAAATTGACCATCAGGGGCACAAATGCCATTTTATCTCCAGTTGTTCTAAAATCAGCCCCCGTAGTTATTATGATATGTAGTCAAAGATGGTGCTCGAGTCTCAGCAGTTTGGTAAGATGATCCCGATATCCCTTTTAACTTTTTTCCTTTTTATTTAGCGTCTAAAGCTCAATTAGGCAGCAAGTGTTGTTCATCTGCAAGGTATTTCAACAGCCTACCTCCCAACTTTCTGAGATGAGAAAGTGGGACACCTTCCAGAACAGTGTATTAAGGCAATGTGCAAACCCTCTGTTATGCCTTCAGTTATGCAGACAATTAAGAATTTTTATGCTAAAAGTGATTGGTTAAACCCATAATTGTTTTTTGAATTTTGAAAAGGCAAATAAGATAATTAAAAGAGAAGATGAAGGTTTTAGTGCGGAATAACACTTTTGGTAGTTACATAGAATCTTTATGTAGATATCTGTACATCAGACCAAAAAGATGGACAACTGAAGAGGAAAGAGGGGTTTGGTTTCAAATGAGGAGCAGTGCCTCCAAATGAGATCTGTGCTGGTCAGGTAGGTACACCATTCATAGACTTCTATGATCACTGCTCACTGCCAAGTTGTGCTGTAGCCATAAAATAATCAAAAAAGTTCATGCAAAATTGGGGCATACAGAGATTACATGGGCAAGGTGCTACAGAGTTCTAATGCTTGGATTTGCCTAGACCAGATTACACACAAGGTGTAAAGAATGAGGGCACCTCTAACAAATAAAGATTTGAGATGGCAGATATACAACAAAACCATACACTATGCAGACAACCCAAGACGTCACACAGATTTACACTTTATGATCAAACCCTCCCCCCTTCCCCAGACATCCATGGTCTTGGTACCAAGAGAAGTGTCACCAAATTCTGAAGACCCTGACTGACACATACTGCTCACAAGAGAAGACAGACACAGCTAAAGTGACAATACAACAGCCTGTATGAGTGAGTCTGGCAGCGCAGCAGGTGGGGCCAAATAGAATAGCTACTGGCCCCCTGAGCCTTGCGGCCTCTATCTAGAGAAGGAGCCTATTCAAAGTGACATGACAGGAAGGTCAGGGGTCAACCTGACGGGTGATCTCTGGGGAAGCATAGAGATGGAAATTAATTACAATTTGGGGGGGAGGGTCTTGCCCAGACTTCACAGTCTTTGTTTTGCTCAACATTCATTTTTATTAATTATTATTATTTTTGATAACAGTCTTCCCTGGAAGCCTTCCCCCCCCACCTCATTCTTTTGTGTGGACAGAACCGATCTTCTCCTAACTCCCCAGAACGCATATTAATGAGGCCACAATCCCATTAGCAATTACTGCATCATCTGTTTCCCAATTTAACCCCTTGGTTGCTGGAAAGACCTGCACTGTCCAGCAATTCATACAACTGCTTTTGAAGTGATAATTGACAGCCAAGTCATTTCTATGCAGTTTTGGTAACAATGTGCGACCATCAAACTGTAGAGGGATGGGGAGATGTAAGGGTTTGGATGTTACCCATCACATTAGTGAACAGTCATACTTACTTGTATGCTAACACCGAAGTCACACAGTTTCACTTGTCCGCGGGTATTCACCAGCATATTAGAAGGTTTAACATCTGTAAGTATGATTAGAAGTTGTGATCAGTTAGAATATGCAGAGAGATGTAAGCATCAGAAGTCTAATGTATTGCTGAATAATGTTAACTGCTGGAATCCTGGTGGAGGGAATTTATTGAGAGGCTGTTTATTTACAATAGTGATGTTAAAGGGGGATATTCAAGATGTAAGTGTTTTATATGTGACAATCCTATACTTGCATCATGTCTTTATTTCCCTTCTTACATCAAAAGATTGTATCCGCTGTCGCAACTGCTCCCTGACATTGAGTGGAGCCACTTAGCTCCCTATTAACAAGCATTTCCAAGTACTTGCCTAAGTAGGCCTTCACCAACCGTATAACATTTAAGGCACGAGTGGACACATTATTATGGTTCCAGGAGCCAGAAGGATTTTTTTAGGAGCCAGCTACATTGACAACAACTAGAGAAAACCTCAAAAGTTAGGCGCCAGCTATAAATTTTAAAGAGCATTGGCTACCTGGCTCCTGGGATTTGAGGCATTGGGGTGATTCCATTAGAAATGCCTGGGAAAATAACCTTACATTTATAAACAATACATTCAGTCTGCCATTTAACCACCCATGGTGCTACTTTGATGATAATTTTCTGTAATAGTTTTCTCTATTGCTAGGTTTTAATAACTACATATTTTACGTCCTCAGCAACAATGGCTAATATACTCCATATGCCACCTGCCAGGTAATTTAAACAAACATTGGGGCAAAGATGGCAAATGGGGCAAAGATGGCAGACTTTGCCCCATTGGAATATGTTCTATTTACAACCATCTAGGGCATACACCCCAGGCTCTTTGTTTTGCATGGAAGCTCTGCAGACCAGCATATAGGTCAAAGGATCTGTTGCATGTGAACAGACAGGAGGACCCAGAGGCAGGTAAAGGAGCAGAGCATAGGCCTGGCAGAGACAGTGTTCCAGAAGGGACAGAACCTTCCCTACAACCGCTGTCATTATTGACTACAAAGCCCACCGCCCATACATCTATGATTTCTGTCCTCTAACCAGTTCAATACAAATATATAAATATATTCTTCAGTCCCATAATAGTCAGTACCAGACTATTATGGGTAAAAGTGTCAAAATACTTTTGCACAATACAAATACATTACATCAGCAGTACTTCCAATATTCAGATTTGAACATGCTTCTGTTATCATGCAAACATAGAGAAGTGATGTTGTTGCATTGGCACCTTTGCCAGTTCCATGCAATGAAAGTCAAGGGCAAAATATGTATACAGGTTGCAGGAATGTAATTTCATCAAAACTAGGCTGATTGTGTATTGGAAAGTAATGAATGCCCCCTAGACTCACAAGCTCTCAGAAAAAAATACCCATCCTGGGAAATTTGAGAATCAGACGTTTAAGTCAGACCACATTATCAAAAGAGGGAATTCAGACACTAAGAATGTCTCTGTACCCTCCAGTACGACAAAAATGTTATTTATTAAAATATGTTTATTTGGAAATGTTTCAGGGTAGCTTTCTTTAGTGCTGGATAGAGTGCACAGGGATTAACACTCCTGAGGGTTTTACTCCTGTCAGAAAGATTCCTTCACTTCCTGTCTTGTAAAAAGGTTGTCGCCCAGTCTTCTTCCAGGTCTGGGATTTTCAGCCATCTTGATTGGCTGTAGAGGGATGATGTTTCAGCATAAAAGGAAATCGTACTCTGAGCTACACATGCACATGAGGAACACTAGAATCTCTGTCAGGTTTTTATTACTGCCTGTTTCTCTGGTGCAGATTTCCCCCCACTTCCTGCCTAGTGAACAGTTGTCCCCAGCACAGGAGGTGAAGTAAAATCTCTCTAATAGAGCCATACAGAGCAGCAAAACCTGACAGGAGTTTAAACCTTTCCACATTCTATTCTAAACTAAAGTTTTGGGTATAGATAAGCTTTACCTAAATAGGATTTATTACTGAATTACATAGTCATAGAAAGAAGCTTGTCACCTTTCTTGCTCTTTTAATGCTTGTTAGCTGTGATTTTGACATATACAGTCATGGACAAAAATAATGGCACCCCTGCATTTCTGTCAGATAATGCGCCACTTCGTGCAGAAAATTGTTGCAATTACAAAAGTTTAGGCATTCTCATGTTTATTTCTCTTGTTTGTATTGACAAAAAAAAGTGGAGAAAAAAAAGCCAAATCTGACACATTCCACACAAAACTCCAAAAATGGACTGGACAGAATTATTGGCACCTTCTCCAAATTGCAAGAAATAATTGCATTCCAAGTTTGTGATGCTCCTGTAATTTGTAATTAAACTCACCTGTGTCAATTAACAGGTGCTGACACTATAGAAACCACACCGGCAATCAGTTAAAATGGTGAAAAATTGACTCAACCTTTCTGTTGAGTGTCTCCAGGTGCCACACGGAGCATGGAGAAGAGAAAGAGCAGCAAAGAATTGTCTGAGGATTTGAGAACAAAAATTGTGGAAAAGCATGGACAATCTCAAGGTTACAAGTCCATCTCCAAAGATCTTAATGTTCCGGTGTCCACTGTGTGCAACATTGTCAAGCAGTTTACAGCCCATGAAACTGTAGCTAATCTCCCTGAACATGGACAAAAGAGAACAATTGGTCAAAGATTGCAACAAAGGATTGTTCAAATGGTGGATATGGACCCTCGATCAACTTCTAGACAAATTCAGGTAGAACTGTGTCAGCTCGCACTACACGTCACCATCTGAATGAAAAGGGACGCTATGTTAAGAGACACAGGAGGACCCCACTGCTGACACAGAAACATAAAAAAGCCAGTTTGGAGTTTACCAAAATTTGCCTGAGAAAGCCAAAATCCTTTTGGGAGAATGTGCTGTGGACAGACGAAACAAAATGACAGCTTTTTGGTGCAGCCCATCATTCTACTGTTTTCAGAAAAAGAAATTAGGCCTTTAAAGAAAAAAATAAATACAGTCCCTACATTCAAACATGGTGGAGGTTCACTGATGTTTTGGGGTTGCTTTGCTGCTCCTGGCACTGGATGTCTTGACTGTGTGCAAGGCGTTATGAAATCTGAAGACTACGAAAGAATTGTGGGGTGTAATGTAGGGCCCAGTATCAGAAAGTTGGGTCCCCGTCAGAGGCCATGGGTCTTACAGCAGGACAATAACCCAGCAGGACAATGACCCAAAGCACACGTCAAAAAGCACTCAGAAATTGTTCCAGACAAAGCGCTGAAGAGTACTAGACTGGCCAGCAATGAGTCCAGATGTGAATCCCATAGAGCACCTGTGGAGAGATCTCAAAACAGCAGTTGAGAAAAGGAACCCTTCCAATCTGAGAAACCTGGAGCAGTTGGCTAAAGAAGAGTGCTCCAAAATTCCTGTAGAGAGGTGTAAGAAACTCATTGATGGTTACAGGAAGAGATTGATTTCAGTTATTTTTTTCCAAGGGCTGTGTTACCAAATATTAATTAAGGGTGCCAATAATTTTGTCCAGTCCATTTTTGGAGTTTTGCGCAGAATGTATCAGATTTGGCTTTTTTCTCTCCACTTTTTTGTGTCATACCAATACCAAGAAAAAAAATAAACATGAGAATCCCTAAACAGCAACGGGTGTTTATAGTGACAACCACAGATGGTGCCATGCGTTTTCTGAGTCCCAAAGGAAGCAGGTGTATGTATAAAGTCACTCACACTCCAATAGAATTTCAAGTCAAAAATAGTTTATTGACAATTGCTATCACATCATAGAGCTATATGATGTGATAGCAATCAAGTCAATAAACCGTTTTTGACTTGAAATTCTATTGGCGTGCGAGGGACTTTATACATACACTTATCTTGGATTGCAGAGGCATCTGCAGTTACTTTCGCTCCCACCCGACTCTAAGGGTATTATTCGGTCAGGAGTGCGATGGGTACACTGGATTTTGGACAAAGGAAGAAGAGTTACCAGCACTCCAAACTATCATGAAAAAAATCTAAGTGAATTTATTTACATTATGTCACATAGGTCACATAGCCAACGGGTTAAGGCCACGCAAGGTCCCTTCCTCAGGGCGAAACAGTGTTTCTGGCTTCAAAACGTTTGAGTTACAGACCCAGAACTAACATGGTGTAGTGTTAGAATTATTTATCTGTATGCTTGGTCCAGGTTAGAGACTCAAAAAGCGTCAGCAGGACAGCCAGGGAACAAATAATCTCAAAGAGGTCAGTAATGACAGCCCTTATGCTTTTCACATGACAGGGTCATTTTAATGCAGCATTCAGCAGTGCGCGCTGCAAATTACAATGGCAAAGTAAAACATCTTGTTGGTGTGGCCAAGTTACTGTACTTTATCACTGTAGGTCAAACACTTCCTGCTTGTATCTGTCTGATGTATATTGTTCAGGGTCTGGGCGTCATTACCAAGACCCATGTTTATGGGTTCCTTTACTTCTGATATCACAAAAAAAAAACTCCAGTTTTATGAAGTGCATGCAGAAGAGTATCTCACCTCTGTGTAAAATCTTTAAACTCCAGAGGTAAGTAAGTCCTTTCAGTACCTGTGAACAGAGAAAGCATTTGTCACAAATATTATCTCGGCCGTACAGTGGCACTTTGGCCTTGCAGCCTTGAGGTCCTGGATTCGATTATCACCACAGAAACAATATACATGGATTATGAGTTCTCTCCCTGTATGGGTTTCTTCTCACATACTAATAAAACTGGCCATTCACCTTCAGATTTCCCCATCCACGCTAAACAGCATGGTTAAAGGAATCTCCCCTCCTGGCTATTGGGTTCAGTAACCAGCTGCTGAATATTGAAACAGTGACTACATTAAATGAACCGATCTGAATCGGTTCGGCCGACAAATTTCCACCTGGCTCCTTTTAAAATTGACTTTTGTTGAGTGGGGGGGTCCTGACATAGTCACAAACAGCTCAAATTTCAGCCGATTCAGCAGGAAATGGCCAAAAGTCTGGGAATGTATGGCCAGCTTTACGTTACAACAGGTTATTTACATTCTGTTTGTGCACACGTGTCTACATACTTGTGATGGGGATATTTGATGGTAAACTCTGACTTACTGTATATTCGTTTTTTGCATTCTGTAAAATGCAGCAGAATTTGTGTGCACTAAACAAATAGAATTAATTATATTATACGTGTACCATGGCAGGTAGATCCTCAATAGTATTATATACTGCAGGGGCATGTGGGCACTGTTGGCTTTAATGCCTTTTATTGATACTTTAAGTTGGGGATTAGTTAGTCTTCTAGTTAGTTATAATGTAAGGTTATGATTTGGGTTCGGACCAGTCTTAGAAGTGACCACAGGGTTCTACGTTTTATATTGTTGTACAATGTTGTCATTTTGTATATTGTTTATTGCATATTTGGATTAATAAAAACTGATTCTTTAAAAAATGTATAGAAACATAATAATTCTTAAAATCATATGCAAAGCCAAAACTTTATATTTTTTACTTTAGAGTAGTGAATGGTTTAAACCCAAGTCAATTTGTTTTAGCTGTGTTTTATTTGATTAGATTCACCTTCACTTTTTGTCCTGTAGACAGAACAGGAAGGATGGTGAATCCCAAGTGAGGGAAAAGCCCTCTTACACAGCTCTCGCAGGCATTAGTGTTTCCATTGAAAGATTTCCCCTCTTTTCCTATCCTATTGAGCACTCAAAATTTTGGATGCTCCTTTACCAATAGTGGTGACCAGAACAAATAGATGAGTAAATGCCCCTAGTGGGGAACCAAACAGCCATAATAAACTGGCAGGGATTGTAACCCTTTACTGCTTTATCTAGAGGGAAACAATTGGCTTTGGTTACGCTCAAAGGTGGCACAATTACAAAATAATAATTACAGGAATTACAATGCCTTTTATACAAATCCAATATATAATTCTTGTTATATTCTTTCAAAATAACACTTTTTAAAACAGGACAACAGCATTTAAAATGGAGGACTTCACGCCTTTAAATCATTGTAATTCTCATTATAATATTCCTGTCTACACCTCCCATACTGCAGGGTAACGGATATTAAACCTTTTATAGAGATAATTAGAGATACTTACAGCAACTGAAATCCTTCCCAATACCTGCTCTGGAATCTTCCTATACACATCCAATGATCCCCCTATGTTGTGCAAGAGAAACAATATATTATGTTAGGTTTATTGCTACAATTAGCCCCAAATAGGTGAGCATTGTACACGTTATGTATAGTGAGGTGTTGGCACCCACTACATACATTCACTAGAAAGCAGCATTTAAAGAAGTAGGCTATTTAAGTTTGTGCTCAGTAAAAATCAAAATGAGGGGAGTAGATCTGTAAACTGTAGTTCGATCATTCTAGTTGTAAACTGCAAAGTCAATGTAGATACGTTGCTAGATATTTTGAGGGGATATAAGGAAGATTACCATTTCTGCTGCAACACAGAGACAAGTTTGGCAGAATAAGACCTTAGGTAAATTAGCAGCTTTTTCCTCCCTCACCTTCCCTTCGATTCGCATTGGCAAGGACTGGAATAGGCACAGAGAAGCCGCCCTATTCATATTGTCTGTAATGGAATGGGCCAGCCCCATCAGACACCAACTGCTTAGTAGTGCATCCTCCCTTGTGAAGTAACAGGGAGATCCACAGTTTTGACCATTAGCCTATCCACCTGGGTAACTGCAAGAGGGTTTATGTTGTAGCTGGGTCCCCTGGATATTCACCACACCCAAGAAATGTGTATTTTTATTGTGTATGATCCTGCTCTACTTTCACAGACTATCTTACTCACAAGTGAAATTTAACCTTTTGGTAAAAGCTGAATTGCTAAATTACTTGGCTGTTTCTTATATCTTTTGGGGACTCTGTTGGTGAGATCTCTGTCCTTAAATTCCTGCAAAGCTGCTGTGGCTACTATTTGGGGGCCCCATTCTCCTTGCAGATTTATTTCATATCATGGAAAAAGTAACAAGAAGTGCTGGAACACACAAAGTTGGAACAAAAAAAGTCTTCAAGGTGGACAAGAACATTTAGAAATCATGGCAAGGAAATCTCACTCTTGGAGCATGCATATGCATCAGATCTGACACTAGTGGCTGATTTAGTCCACACAGTTGCAACTATTTTAAAGTACCCTTTTTGGATGGTCTGCCTTTTTTGTCTTATGATGCACTAACTGTTAGGGAACCATAAGAAATATCCATTTATGCTGATCCAGAGACAATTAGTTAGAGTTTAGCTTCTATAGACCTGAATTAAATTAATGAGGCACTGGCTCCTACTGAACTTGGGTTCCTTCCTTCCGAGTATTAATATAAGGCTGCAAGATTGGTTTTCTGTACTTTTTAAATTATATACTGCACCTCAGCTTACAACTAGTTGTGATATGCTATTAAACCACACAGAGTAATCAGAAATCATCTTAACTTACACCTTGATTGCTGTGGATTACTGCACTTATTTATTTATTACAGGTATTTATATATCCCTGACAATTTACGCAGCACTTTACATAGGTGCACATTCACATCAGTTCATGGTGCATACAGAATAATCCTAAAAGTGTTAACACTTAGCCGATTTAAACTCACCATCCATAAACTCTGTACAGATAGAAATCCGATTCTCTGCAAAAAATGCTCCGTAAAACCCGATTATGTACTGAGAATCACACTGTAAATAAAAGGAGAGTGGTGCTGTCAGAAAACAGTGCGCCGTATGTGACAATTCCCAATGCGGAGTCACCAAGCTCACGCACCTTGTACAGAATCTCCAGCTCTGACATAATCTGTCTCTGCAGCTCCACAGTAATGTCTAACGGGATGACCTATGGAGAACAGACACAACACTTGTCACTGATTGATACTGTGTGTTTGGCTTGCCACAGATAGCAGCAGTATACTCCATTACAAGCCCTCAAACAAGCCAAGGCTTGTGCTGTCACACTGGCACAAGTGTGCTCTTCTCTGCTTGCTGATGAGAATCAACGAACAGCCCTTATATCAAAGTCTAGGCAAGCATGGTACAAGAAGATTTTAGCTATGAGGGGTTCTCATTTTTACACATCACAACAAAGGCGGTAAACAGTATGAACACCCATTCTGTACATGTAATGGAACATACCCTGGAGCCTACAAGGGAAGTAACAAACTCACTATATATACTCATGTAAACATGTACATAGATGGAAAAGGACAGGACAATGACAATTTGGACAATTTCAACTTTTGGTGGCACAATGTTGACCCTATTCTTAATGATTTATTACTGGTATTTATATAGCACCGGCAATTTACGCAGTGCTCTACATGTGCACATTCACATCAGTCCCTGTCCCCAAGGAGCTTACAATCTAGGGTATCACATATGCACACATACTAGGGCCAATTTAGTCAGGAGCCAATTAACCTGCCAGCATGTCTTTGGAGTGTGTGAGGAAACCCATGCAAACTCCTTGCAGATGTGAACCGGGGACCCTCAGTGCTGCAAGGCAGAAGTGCTAACCACTACGCCGCTGTTCTTAAATGATAACTAATGTAAACAAGTACATTGAAGCTGTATGTGTAATTTCAGCTCCAACAAATTCACATTAGAAAGCAAAACAAAGGAAGGCCATCTTTTAAGAGCACAAGTAAAACAAATATCTATTTATACAGTGCTTTAGTAGGAAAACGCAAGATTGTGCAAGCCAAAATGTCTGCCAATGATATACACTTAAGGCTTTTTCAATAAAGTAGAACAAAGATCTATGACAATATGCAAACTGCAGTAACTCAGAACAATTGAAGAAAAAGCACCCTTTAACTAATCAGGCTACAATGCAATGGTTGCTATTTAGGTACAGTACACTGCATGCTCTGCATTGCCTTGTTGAAGAGGCCCACCAGAGATGGCATGTCCTAAAGCAATCATGAGAGCCAGGGCGATCCTGGGATGCATGTCCCGGGACAGCACGATCGTGTGCGGTTGGACACTGATTGATTTCAGTGAACGGACATTGATTTCAGTGAAGTTTTATGAACCTTTTTTCAGGCTTTTTTAGCCGCGATCATGCACGACTGCATGGGCGGAATCGCGAAGGGAAACTGTGCAATCTGCCTGGTGTGCTATTAGAAAAGAATGTTACTGCCAGTGCGATCAGCGGTGGTGTGCGAATCTGTGACCGCACGGCCACATGCGTGGTTTCGTGCACGATTGCCGTGCGATCACGGATCGCCCAAGTGTAAACCTGGCCTGGCAATTCCAGATCAATGTTATTGCAAAATATTTAGCAAATTTCATTGTAGATTTTTAGATAAATCTGAGAAGACCAAATACTTCTGTCAGGTTTTTACTGCTGTCCATGGTTTAGTAAATTTCAACTTACTTCCCATTTCTTGCACATCAGGACAAGAAAGGAGGGGAGCACTTGTCACTGGGACTGGAAGACACAGACCGTAATCATAATAATTATTTTTACTAAAAAAATGACGGGGCTATTTACAAAAGGGTGAAGAGTTTGGAGAAGGCAGGAGAAGTGAACAATCTAGTACAACATAGCTAAACTGCAAAGTGAGCTGAATTGGAGAATTTTTCCAAACCAACTATTTTGGCCTAGATTGTTCATTTCTCCTGCCTTCTCCAAACTCTCCATCCTTTAGTGAATAGCCCTGTAAGTGTTGTGATGCAGCCTGTATCTCCTCTGGAGAGATTTCTGGGACAGGACGTTATGGGAAATCTCTCCGATGAGATCACAGACAGAATCCCATCCTTGGGGTCAGGGAGTCTGCATAGGTGTTGATCCCTCAACAGATAAATCAAATGACTGACACCAAGGAAAGGATTATGCATCTAGAACAGGGTGGTTTCCGCAACCTTCACACCACCTATCCTGTTCTTATCCAATCACAATCAGCCTTCAGGTATTCTACGGTGGTTGGATTAAGGCGTCTGTGATACCTTTGTTGAATTAAATGCTAGGGTATGTTTTCTGACACTCATTGGAACAAAGAATTTGCTGGATAAACCATAAATTGTTTTATGTATTACGTAGGGGTCCTGTTGAATGTGACTAACTACTAAAAGCTTAAAAAAACACCTATTTTAATTTCCTTTTAAACAGAATCAGTCAATTATACAAAGAGACATACCAATAGATTGCATAGCCTAACATAGTAGACATACTAGAAATTACATCTCCATCTACAATTAATATAAATAAAAGGATGGATTGATCTAATGGATCCCCACAGTATTGTTTTGCCTTCTTTTAGATGAACAGCTTTGGAATTAGATTGCCTGGCTGGACTTGTTTTTGTTAACCTATGTACCTGATATTTAACAATAATACCTGCTTCTTAGTGTTCATTTTATATTTACTTTATGTTACAGAGAAGGTAGCAATAGGAGACTCGTGTACTTGATATGCAATAAGCACCTAAAAAGATGTTGCTGCTCGAATGGGCAAAAGGTGTTTAAAGACAATTGGGCAGATTTACAAAAACAAAGGAACTAAAATAGCTGAACATAACCAAGGCTCTCCAGCAAAACTCAGCAGCGATGTAGTGACTTCCACAAGAAACTAATGGAAGTTGAATTTCAGTGATTTTCCCAATTGCAAAGTGTCACCAATGACAAAACCATCTTTGTGTCATGGCCCAAATTTCGAGCAAGAGTTCACTGAGATATGTTCAGAAGCAGTGTATTTCGTACGTGGAGCGGGTCATGTTGGAGGGCTGAGGACCAATCAAAACCACTTTGTGACTTTTTAGAGCAGCAGGAAGCAATGCGGAACAACAGCACACTGTGCCCATAGAACTGAATGAAATGTCACTTGTGACATTTCAATAAAGTTCTTCTTCAAAAAAAAGTATACAGTGCAATTCACTGGCATTGCACACCAGCCCCTGTGGCTGGTGTGAATTGGCTCGTAGAGGGGAATTACCTGGCTTTCTAGAGATTTCCTCTTACTTCTTGTTTTGTTTGGGGCAAAAAGCGTTGGGAAAACTTCCCGATGGGAGACATAAAGCTACAATAAACCCCAACAACGACACGGGTATTAACCTGTTCTATTTCTGGGGAGGAAAAAAGAAAAAATGAACTGTTGCATATGGACACTGCTAAATAGAGCCTGGGTACCTAAAGCTGGCCATACAAGGTTCGCTTTCTCTTGTTCGGCCCAGCAGGCTAAACAAGAGAAAATCACTCAATATATGACCTCCAGTCACGAAAATGGTAAATTTAATTTTAAGGGTTATTTGTTTTCAATGATAGCTCTGCCTCCCAAACTTCACCAAAAAAAGCTGTATCCCATTTCCAAAGGCACCCACACTACTTGGCTGAGTGTAATGTAGCCTTTCAGCATAGACCCTGTTTTCATCGCTGTGCGCCAGAGTTCCCTCTGGCAATGACAGGAAAAATACACGCGGTGTCTTGACGTGTATCTTATACAATGCACTCATATATCTGTGCAGCCGTCAGAACAGACATATAAATTAAGATTTATATGTAGCAGGGGGAGGAATATAGACAAGGATATGCAAAGGCATAAATTAAATTGGAGAACGCCGGCATCAAAAGGAATAGAATAAGACGCAACCTGTTTCAATCACAAGCTTGCTTTAGGGTTATTTATAAACGCTCTGACTAATCCAGCTTGTAACTGTAATATAGAACTGCCAAGAGAAATTTAAAACACACTTCCCCAAATCAATAGTCATTTGCCAACTCCACTCACTTAAATTTTTCAGTGCAGAAAAACTTGGAAAAAAATAATTTGCCGCTACATCATAGCAATTTTACTCACTTAAAGTGTGAGAGGCATTTAACCTGTGTCAGGTGCAGCCGAGGGAGGAACATACCCTGGGGACAGGTCAAAATGCTGTGTAAGTAGGGGAGGGGGCTAGCTCCCACAGGAAATAGCCTGGTTATGTTATTTGAAGGGGCTGTAATAGAACAACAGTCAGAGGATGCTCTCAGGAAAGGTACTTATCTGGAATGGACCAGAACTCAAGTGCAGAATGTTCTCACAAAGGGAAAGAAAAAATATGTGGTTAGCTTGTTTAAAAGGTAAAATATATGCAATTAAAAATGCAACCTCATCTTGTTTTTTTTTTTTAATTACTATTAGCAGAATATAGATCATGGCTGTCCAACTGATGGCCCATGGTACCTTTTTTGCAGCCCATGAGGTACTCATGGATCAGAGAGACCTTTCAAGTCCTGCTGCACATTGATGCATTGGGCTGTGGGACTCTGCCTTCCAAAGTCTGACCACATTACTTGTTTCATTTAGGCAATACTAGCCCACTCCTCCTTACCTATTACCCCCTTCCATGTAGTGGCATTACATAGGCAGAGTTTGCAAGACAGTCCACTACTGGATTGCTCCAAAAGGCACTGGAAGTATGCTAGTATTAACTGAATGAATGACGTCAGCAACAAACTGTCACTCTGCAGCTTCCTCAGTCCCAGTGGCTGCTTGGTGGAAGGAAAGTGTTGGCTTAGATTGGTTGGATCAGTTCAGGGAAGGGAGGTGGACTAGGATCACAATGCCTTCAGAGCTGAGCAGCAGCATGAGGGCGTTACAGACTGCAACTGGGTGCAGCAGAAAAGATTGAGAACTGTACAGCACAGGCATTGAAATATATTATAAATAGTTGTGTTCTTGCACTCTGCACACTGTATGTTGTCCCTGTCCTTTTTCAAGTTTGGTAAATCTTGCTAGATTTATTTAGAGTTGAACGCCATTTCCCAAGAACCCCACTGGAACTAGTTATCCCTGTTTAATCATCTTTCCTGGTTTACAACAATGCCTTAGGCTGATGCCCTGGGCTATTCCCATCATATGTGGGCTTTGGGAATTTGAAATTGTAAAACAAAATTAAAAGGACAGATTTAGATGAGGACCTCCACTCCACTTGCAGAGGGTCTTTGCCCTTGTGCCATTTTTAGTTTGACACTACTGATATAGTCCAGACAGAACCCAATTATCAGACACACCGGGCCACTGTAAATCATAAGGGGGGGAGGATGACAACCAATATCAAAATACAGCACTGTGCAAAAGTTTTAGGCAGGTGTGAAAAACTGTTGCAAAGTAAGAATGCTTTCAGAAATAAAAGTGTTAATAGTTTATTTTTTATCAATGAACAAAATGGAAAGTAAATGAACCGAAGAGAAATCCAAATCAAATTAATATTTGGTGTGGCCACCCTTTACTTTCAAAACAGCATCAATTCTTCTAGGTACACTTGCACACAGTTTTTGAAGGAACTCGCCAAGTAGAACTAACAACTGATCTTCTATGGAGGTCGGCTGCTTCAAATCCTTCTGTCTCCTCATGTAATCCCATACAAACTTCATAATGTTGAGATCAGGGCTCTTTCTGGGCCAAACCATCACTTCCATGACTCCTTGTTTTTCTTTACGCTGAAGATAGTTCTTGATGACATTGGCTGTATGTTTGGGGTTGTTGTCCTGCTGCATAATGCATTTGGGGCCAACCACATGCCTCCCTGATGGTATGGCATGATGGATAATTATCTGCTTGTATTTCTCAGCATTGAGGACACCACTGACCCTGACCAAATCTCCAACTCTATTGGCGGAAATGCAGCCCCAGACTTACAAGGAAACTTCACCATGCGTTACAGTTGCTGCAGACACTCATTATTGTACCGCTCTCCAGCCCTTTGGCAGACAAACGGCCTCCTGCTACAGCCAAATATTTCAGATTTTGACTCTTCAGTCCAGAGTAAAAAAGGATTTGAGGCAGCCTACATCCACAGAAGATCTGTGGTTAGTTTGCCAAGATGTTTAGAACAACCAACCTGCCGAGTTCCTTCAAGAACTGTGTGCAAGTGTACCTAGAAGAATTGATGCTGTTCTGAAGGCAAAGGGTGGTCACACCAAATATTGATTTGATTTGGATTTATTTTCTGTTCATTTACTTTATTTTTATCAATTTGCAAAATGGAAACTATTAACACTTTTATTTCTAAATGCATTCTTATTTTGCAGAATTTTTTCACACCTGCCTAAAACTTTTGCACAGTACTGTTGTATATCAGATGGCTGATTCTATTGTTCTTGTGTGATCTGAAAGCAGCTAAAATAAAATCTGCACCCTATTAGAAAAAGTAAAAGTTGCTCACTCTTACAACCCACTGGGTCAGGGTAAGGAGCTCTAGCTCTGTAATGCAGAAACGACTCTTGCAAGGTTTGGGATCACCAAGTTTCCCAGGATCTCAGGTGAAGGCCCAGTGATGTCACCTTTGCTTAGGTGAGCTTGCAGGAAGCCAGGATGTTAGGTAAGAGTTCACTTGTTTCTTCAATTTTTTTCTTTTACTTTCTTACTGTGGGGTGCTTAAAGCATTCTAATTCCCTTACCTTTAGCCAAATTTTCTAAACCTAAAGTTAAACAATGCCAATATGCATATGACCGTTAGAGGGCCATTCACAACTGGTCTAACATAAGAATTTGAACATTTATTCTTAAAGTATTATAATTAGGGTTGGCCAGAAAGCCTGCTTCATGCTTCCTCGTCACCTGGTGACAAGGGAGAATGGAGGGAGAATGGAGACGGCTTCCCGGCTAATCGGGTTGCTGGGTGGTGAGTCATTACACGCCGCCTGGCTTCCCGTCTAATCAGGTATCGGCGAATACCGAAAAAAAAATAGTGGTACTCAATACCGAAAAACTGGTATCGGTTCATCCCTAATTAGAATTATGCAAGCCTACATAAATTAGATTACATTATATTTATATCTACTGCCTTATTTATCTTATTTTGTCTAAGGGTGACTCTTCAGCTGTCCAGGCACATTTCTGATTGTACAAACTTACAGAGCTCTTTCTAGTGGATAATCTACATATTACTATCAATAATACAGTAACAGCATTTGAAATCAAGCATGTAAAAATCTGGAAGCCACTTTAAAAATAACATTAAAGCTGAAGTTTATTCTGCTTGTATTTTGCCCCCTATGGCTCCCCCTTCCCTCATTAACAAACTAATTACATTTTTTAATAAAACCTTTTTAAATAAAACAGAAATAGATTAAAAAAAAAAAAAAAAAAAGGGGGGACCAAAATGGAATTTCCAACGAACAAGGAAAGGCATCAAGAAAGAATCTGGCCTTTCAGAGGGTAGGTAGAAGCACTAAGGGAAGACTGCTATATGAAAGAACGATGGACCTCAACAAGAGTGTGGTACACAACGAATCAATCATCATAAATTAGAAAATGGTGGGAGAAAACTTAGACCAACAGTGGCCAACACAACAAGAATGTTTTGTAAGTTAAAGGCCCGAAACTTAGGATACCTAACCCTTGACCTTAGGGAAAGGACACTTTGGACTAAGTCAAAATAAACAGACACCAGAACAGGGTGTAAAGTAGAAGCTACAGCCTGAAGCCTGAGCATCCAAACTGAAAGGAAGAAACTTCTGGGACACCTAATAGTAACAATAACTTACTGGTAAAAGTTGGGGTATAATACTAAACATAAGGTTTACAGCTATGAGATCTGCGGTTCTCATGGGAGGCAGACTACAGAGATATTACAGCTGTACTAGCTAAAGACTGGGGGTACTTCTGTCTCAACTGATCTCCTGCATTGAAGCAGGCACCCAGAAAGAGAACCAGTAGGTTTGAGCAAGCCACTGGTCGGTGCATAACCAAAGGGATACACTCCCTGAAAGGGCAAGTGAATAAAACATATCTTCTACATCCCAGGCACATAATCAAAGTGCCCTATGCATATGGACAGACATAACTTCCATGCAGGACATAAACGTAGATGCCTTTAACTGGCCATCATAACTGAAGGGCTTTAGACAGTTGCTCAACAAGTTGCACAACTCATAGGCCTAGTTCTGTGTTAGAGAAGTCCCTCTTAAAAGATGTGATCTATTGAGACATGGCATCAACAATTAAAATCACCGCCAAGAGAGGACAGTGTCACACCAAAGGGTTGTGCTATGGCTCTGAAACTGGAAAGTCATCTGCGGTGGAATGACACAGTGCACAAAAGTCTGGAAAGCACCACAATATAGGGCCCAGTGCCTGAAGGGTACATAATAGTCTCATATTACACTATTTAGAGCTCCACACACACACACAAGAAAGGTGTACAGAGACTGGACACTGTCACTGCCCTGGACTTGGGGAGTTCTCTGCAGTAAAATAGACCAGTACACAAAGTGTAGAAAGCAGCACAGTGCAGTGTTCAAAGGCCAGTCACATTCCAGGATATTATTAGTATATCCAGAGCCATAACCTATACTGGGAGACATCAGACACCAGGTCACACCAAGGCTGTACCACTGCTTTGAAACTAAAGAGCACCACCTGTAGGCAGCTGCATATAACCCATATGTCCAAGGATTACTACATTCCTGTGTCCTTCAATGGACTATAAATAAATTATCAGTCTGCATCCTATCAGCTCGAGTGACTGCTTTGCAGTGCTATTGTATTCAGGCAGCCATGGGCACTGCAGCAGCTGAAAACAACAGCTGCCACTGGAGATTCCTCCGATGTCTAGCGTTAATGGTGTAATTGATTGACTTTCTCTCGCTGAGAAAATCAAGCTGTGTATGGCTAGCTTTAGTCAGAACACATAGATGCTTAATGCATACCACTAAAAAACTGCATGGTTCAGAAGATAACCAAATTGGATGGAAAGGCAAATTCCATATTGTTTGCCCCTGCCATTGAAAAGTTGCAAAGATTCTTACATGGAGATCCTGCCAGTAGCAGCACTTCCTCCTGCAGGCTGACAACCCTACTCAATTGCCAGCAATGCTGTCAGGCTTATCAGGTATATCAGATACACAGCCCAATGGTTATCTTAAGGCGCTCACATGGCAGACTGAGAACGCTGCTGATTTTGGGTTTACATGCCCTTTAGCCAGCAGTCACCTAGCTAAAAGAAAACATGCGCTGTGTAATCTGGTGTAATACTAGAGAGAAAAGACTTTCAGATAATACATTTATATCATAACTGATGTCATGGAAACGTCTGTAGAACTGCAATACAATAAACCAGTCTCTTAGTCAGTCCAAGCCATCAGGTAAAATGTGGGATTTCTGGCACTGGCAATTAATTTATACTACTCAATTTAAATTAGTGGTAGGTCTTTAAAACATACAGTCCTAAATAAAGCAATCTATCACAAGCTGTCAGAGCAGACCTTGTGCACAAACTGCACCGGAGAAAAACAGAGCGACAGAGCAGACTTCACAGGTCAAATTAGGCTGATGTTCAGTTTTAATTCACTTAATCACCAACGACATAATTGTCTGCTACAGTAAGTAAACCACTGCAGGGCATAAAATGGGATTACATGTCCACGTGAAAAGGGTTATCTGTCTCCCCATTTCTCCTATGCCGGAGGGGTATGGAATACAAAGAGATGTTATACTCTTCGGGATGATCCAGGAAAATTGCTAGCGACTGCTAAAAGTGGGGGTCCCTAAATCACCCCTTCTTTTCAGTTCACAAGCAGATGAGCTGATCTAAACAGGTGAGAAATGCAGACAATGCACTATAAAACCATACTTTCAATTCCAGTGTGCTGGAATTAACCTTCAAGACTGATAAATTATGGTGATTCCAAAATGCAAAGCAGCCAAAAAGACTGTGGCACCAAATCACATGGGAGAAGATGAATAGAAAGTGGATAAAAACCAATAGTGATATTGATGTATGCTTTCATTTTCTAACCTGTGCTACCACAGTGACAGAAGGGGGCCTAATGGTTGCTAAATGGGTGGCAGACACTTTGTCTTTCTTCCAATATTACAGTTTGCATTAGCCCCAATGGTTAAATTAATGCAAGTTGTTATTTCTTTTAAAACTCGCTGTACACTGAAGACCATCCAACACTCCTTTAGCAGACGTCAAATGCCTCAGATATTACCATGTATGTGTTGGATGGCCCATTGTCAACAAGGAAGTTCTAAATTTAACAATACCCTGAACTATGGAAAGAAATGTTCTTTCTTACTTCTAAAAAGAGTTAACATCTAATTTTTATAAGTAGCTCTCATGCACACAAAACAATGGGGACAGACAGTTTATAAACCAGTGGTATGGCCTTACATGCACAAATGTGAATACTACTGCATTCAGCAAAATCCCAATTTATTTTCATGGATGGGAAAAGAAGAAAAAAGGCAAGAGGACAGCCCGGTATACTGTATTTCTTGTGAAAGTCATGTGACCAACCTTTCCAGCTTTTATGGAATGTTCTCTGCAGAGAACACAAATGGATAGTGTCGGGTCCTCAACGTGGCCTGCATTTGATGAGCAAACTGGTGTCTGTCGGAAAGGCGGTAGCAGTATCCGCTCTCCGTTACAAATGTCCCACTATTTATTAATCTTCACGTTAACTGATGTTATAGTTAATGTGCACTATGGCTAAGTAGCTTTTCCTATATTTAAAATTATTAATGCCCGTATAAAGATCTCTGTTTCTTAAAAGGGTGACTCCAAAAAAATAAAAAAATGCAATACTGCAAAAACCTTCTATGTCATCATCCTGCATCATATATAACATCATGGCACCATTCACAGTATCCAATCTACAACTTGGCTGACTAACTTTGTAGCCTCTACAGCTCAAATTTTGGGATTTTCTTTTACTTTCAGAGACAATGGCCACGAGGACAAATACAGAGGATAAATCTCCCTAACAGGGACACAGACAGCAATATAAACCTGACAGGTGTCCTAATCCCTCTTCACTCCATCTAAAACTTCGCTTCAGTTGCACTTTATTAAAGAAAACTTACAAAAAATGTACCAATAATATTCTATGTGTACAGCCAGGCTAGCTTTTTCATGCGATAGCCTACTGTGCATCACTTAAGGACAATACCAACAATTTTTTCTCATTGGAGGTAATAAGTAATGACATACACATTGTGGCAGTGCATGGCAATGCCACGGTGTAGTTTGGCAACTTTGGCACCCAGGACTCTCAGCCAGAGGGGCTGAGAGGGTCCAGAATGTAAACGGTTTTATAAGGAAGAAGCTGGCTTTTCAGATTCTTCTGGGTTTTACGAATTGTAGCTGGGATCCGGAGCTTTCTTAGAGCCTTGGGTGGGATGAAATCTCTAGTCCTGGGGCCAGGTGTTGCCAACAACCAGTCTAGGCGATCAGGTGGCTGAGAGCAGCCTTATTATGAATTCAGACCACAGATCAGAGTGGAGGTGGTGTGGCGTGTGCTGGAGGCACACGAGGGCCAAGCCAGTGAGGCTGGAGGATTAAGCTGCCCATACACCTTACAACCATCGCACGACTTTCGTTGTGCGATGGTTGTAAGGTGATTAAAATTTCGTACGATCTGCCCATTTTGGACAGGCAGATCGTACCTGCGATCATCGCTTCCGATGATTGCAGTGCTGAGCAGGCAGTGTGCGCTTGCGCACATCGGCCTGTGCGACATTCGTCTTCCGAGCACGCCACGTACGATTTTCGGCAGGTTTCCCAGCTTGCTCGGAAGACGTAAGTCGTGCGAACTTACAGTAGAAGCGGTCGCACGCTGCCCAAACACCTGCCGATTATCATACGATCGCGGGATCACCCGGCAGGTGTATGGGCACCTTAAGACACGTTGAGAGAGCCAGGCACACAAGGTGTGTGGAAAGCTGCTGGAAGCGGCTAAAGGGTATAAAGTACCTCTGAAGCGTTTTGTTGAGGAAAACGTTAAAGTCCTGGGACTGGGACACTGAGTGAACGAGACAACCTTGAGTTAGTGAGACAATATAATATACCCTATTTGCTGAAAGACAAGTGGACTTTGTGTTATATGCTGAAGATAAGCAAACTTTATTTTGTTATATGGTGAAGATGAGCTATTATTGTTGGATTGCTGTGGCTGTTAACCAGGAACAGGCATTATTTTCTGTATAGGCTAAAAAACGTCTTTGACAGTGATCCCTGCATGCTTACCATTGTGCCAAGTTCCCCAAATATCACAACCTATACATATAGGATCACAGTAAATTTGTTCTTACCTTTACAGCCAGGATCTTCGCACTGGAAACATGATATGCTCTGAAAAACACAATCAATATAAAAAAAATGAGTGCATGACATCTGCTTCTCCAACATGGAAGTTTTAGACTGTAAAATAGTTTTAGTAGTGCACATGTAGAACGTAAGGTTATTGGAAATATATCTTCCAATCAGGACACAGAATTTTACTTGCTGTGGCGTCTCATTAAAGATGAACTCCGGGTAAAGAAAACCTCATATCCTTGCAGTGAGGCTACCCCCGAACTGAAAGGGTCAAGTGATCATTTTGTCTAGGGGTCTTAAATAAAGCAAATACACTCACCTGATCATCGGTACCCTGTCAGTCAGTGCTCACCCCTCTCCCCCCTTCACTCTGGTCGTGGAATGTTCGTTGGTGTCCTCATGTCTAATGCAAGTCAATGAACCTCATGAGAGACATGATGACATCAGCAGTCCTTAGACTGCCAGAGCCCAGGGGAGAAGAGGCTGTGGGGACCGGTCTACCAGCCAGGACGGAGTTGGTGGGAATACAAAAAAAAACACAGCCTTGGGATAATTACCGGGCATGTTTTTATTGCTGTCTGTGTACCCACATTAGCGCCTGCGTTCCGGTCCAGTGCGATCCGCAAAAATGCTGCAAGCACTATTTTTGCAGGTCACATTGGACCGGAAAGCAGGCACTAATGTGCCTGCGTTCCGGGTGCGGGCAATCGAACTGTGAGCGGGGAACATGGCTGTGGTGCAACCCCACGCCACCTCCCACCCCTGAACGCAGGGAGTAGGCCGGCTTGCATTCCAGTGCGTTCTAGAGGCGCAGGTGTCCTATACTCCAGCGGTGCTCGTGTGGCCGACGTTGCACGCCGGGATAGGTGTCCCGCCCCTCTCCGTCTGCAGCGTCTGACACATTCAGCCGGCAGCCGCACGAGCACCGTGGGAGCATAGCCATAGCCAGCTCATTTTGCGCTAGTGGCAAGAAAAAAAAGGTGTGTGATATCACCCAGTGCCCTGCCTCCAGGATTTTTTATTTTATTTTTTACTATTTTTTATTTTTATTATTGCTTATTTAATTGTTATTTTTTAAATGTATTTATTTATTTATTTTTACTATTGGGAGGGCTCCGGGGAAATATTAGTGGTCTAAACAGCCCCCTGATATTTCCCTTTTTAAAATAGAAAAAGAAATTGAGGACACAAAGTCCTGTGATAGCGGCTCCGTCCCTCGCCCCCCCCACCGCCGACTGCAGCTTCACTTTTCCTCGGATCCCCGCTGCATACAGATACATCGCTACACGATCGACTGGTAGATCGCGATCGACCTAATGGGCACCCCTGTCCTAGATTGTTCACTTCTCCTGACTTCCCCAAACTCTTCACCCTTTTGTGAATAACTCTGATAGTGTTTTACTGATTTTTGAGATTTATGTGGTGCCACTGTTTTCCATGCACCCTGCTACAAGGTACACTACATGGTGCTAGATGGATGTTGAATGTTAGGAATATATACCGGACAAGGGTTTAACTTCAAACCTTTACCTACTCTATCCCCCCCCAAAAAAATTGGCTTTAGATACACTTCAAGCATACATATATCTGAGGAAAATCCAACTGATCAGGCAGGAAATGTTAGCTGATAGCGCCAGAGAGAAATAAAACTGGTAATGTTTGATGTGTCGAATGGCACCCATACACCTAACAAAGTCCAAGACCAATCCAGATCACATCACATCAGTCTGGGAGCAACCACAGATGAGTGAAGGTTGAACTCCCCCAAAGTAGCAATAGTGTCAATAGATCTACTCGGTGTACAGATAGTTACATATTATTTGAGGTTGAATAAAGACACGGGTCCATCAAGTTCAACCTTTAGGGCTTGTTCACACCAAATGTGGACCATATCTGCATGAGTTTCTGCACATGCAGTGCGTTTTGCTGCGTTCCATTGTAGTACGGGGGGTGGCCCCACCAAGGTTTATTAAAAATGTTCCTTGGAGCTCTTCTTAAAGTTATGCCACGTGAATGAGAAACATGTGACAAATATAAAATAGGTGTCATCTCAGTTTGGCCGCAAAAGTCGAAATACACTTTAAAGAATACAATGGAACCTTCTCTACTGCCAGCCTGCTGACTGGTCAGTAAAAAAGCAGCAGCAGACTGATGAAGCCATCTCTATGCTCACTCTGCTTCCTGCTCGTATTAGCATATTCCTTGTCAACACTTGCATGCCGCACATCAGAATAGTTTCCAGTCCCACCCCTCCCACTCTGAATGCAGCCATATAGGTGATACAAGAGTCTAATACCAAGTAATATCTAGGTTCTTACAAAAGATGCATATAAAACGGCATTTAGCTTATCAATTGATTAATGAAAACAGAGTTTCATTAATTTGTGTAATTTATCTCCCTAGAACTCAGATTTAAAACTCACACTGACACACTGGGGGGAATTTATCAAAACTGGAGCAGACAAAATCTGGAGCAGCTCTGCATAGCAACCAATCAGCTTCCCCTCTTCCATTTTCAAATCTTAACTGAACAAACTGAAGAGAGATGCTGACTGGTTGCCATGGGCAACTGCTCCAGTTTTTATAAATTCCCCCCATTGAAGGGAATTTATCAAAACTGGAGCAGCTGTGCATGGCATCCAATCAGCTTCCTTTTTCCATTTTCAAATCTTAACTGAACAAACTGAAGAGAGAAGCTGATTGGTTGTCATGCACAGCTGCTCCAGTTTTGATAAATTCCCCTCACTGAATATGAAGAATAGCATGCAGTAAGATCCATTGATGAATACAGATACAAAATATTTTACTGAAATGACACAAGTTAGGCATGACAAGTTAATGCGTGATGTCATACTTGGGGAAATTGTACAATGGCAGATACTGAGAATCCATAGCAAGCCACAGCTAAAGTACCATAAGAGGGACAAGTAGATCATAAATCACTAGCTGGGGACCACTAACTAAAAGGTACTACGGCTGCTAGGTTATGAGGTTAAGTATAAATTGTAGCCACCTAGTTTATTGGCGCTGAACCTCAACATTTCACACCCTAGGTTAATGGTACATTATAAAACATTTATACAAAGGTTATGCTCTGTGACTTATTTCATACAGGAACAAACACAACAGACTTCAACATGCGAATATCCTAAAACATTTCTCGTCTCAGCTCCTCTCTAAGTCTGCTTATCAATCTCCAAGATTCCCCAAAAAACCCTGGAGCTGTGCATTACAGTGCAAGTAGTATATCTAAATGGGAACATAAAACCTCTCAATTCCTCTCTCGTAAAATGATATGTAATAAAGCTTTCAATTTCTTAGGGTGAAAACAACATACACAAACTCTGACAATGCTTAGATTTAAAGCGGCCCTCTCGTGCAACACCGGCCAATCTGCCACATATGTAGGAACCTGAGCAGCTCACTCACACATTGTGTTGATTCGTGTTGATCCAAATTTCAGACACTTTTAAATCTATACATGGAGTGTAGAGTTTCAGGAATGTTTTCTGCATGTCCTGCGCATTTGAAGTTCGTTTCTTAATCAGATGACATTTAGTCTATTTTTGAACTTATTACTTGTAAGAAATTTAGGCTGTTCCCTTAGCAAATGGAATGTTTACAGCGAGTAGTAATTAGTAAAGTAAGGCATAGTCCATCTTTTAAAATGGATAATAAATGCCCCGTGCTGTTACATAGTCATAAAAATATGACACAATGCAGTGACGCTGGGAGACGGAGCAGCGTCCCACGGGGGAAAAATAAAGCATGGATGCACCGCTGTATCAGCAGAAAAATTGCACTTTCGGCATTATGCCAAAAGTGCCATTTTCGGCCAATATGTTTTGGCGGCCAATATATGGTGCAGCCCTAATATTTACAGCAATGCAGAATGGCACAGGCTATAGAGGACTACACATCCCAGCAATACTTTATATAACAATAGCATTTCTGTATAAAGTACTGCTGAGATTTGTAGTCCTCAGCAGGCGATTGCTTGTAAGTCATACAGCAATCGCCTGCTGTTAAAAGCGGTACCAAGAGCAGCCGTGTTCTTGTTTTAACCACTTCTGTGGGCCACCGTCTATAGACGTACTGCGACCCAGAAGTGGTTAAAGTGACATTAAAGTAAAACGGATGATCCGACACTCCCGGCGGAGAGACCAGGGGCCCGCCGCGCGCTGGATAACGATCCGGCGGCCGGCAACTTGCTGGGCCCCCCGAGAGCCTGAGGCCCCCGGGCGCCCGCACCGCCTGCACCGGCGGTAGTTCCGCCACTGACACAATGCATAGCCATAGTCAATATTTATATTAATGTGAATTGAGAATTTATATAGCTAATTTTCCTTAAGCCATTGGCTCATTGGCATTAGTAGCTGGATATTTTAATGCCATCTTGTGGTCGTTTTGGTTATTGTTCCATGTTTTCAGTGCTCCCTCCCATTTATGATGTTTTTCCCTTTGTTCATGAGGTAGTCACTTCTGGAGTCATGGCTGACTGTAATATGGCCACATGCACATGAATATGCTTGCTTGGAAACATTACCATCTCTGATCTTTAAGTACCATCTGTTCATTAATCTGCTGTATCCTGCTGTCCTGTTGTAACCTACAATAAAGCACTTTATGGATGAAAACGCATTTGGCGAGTTCAGCTATCTGATAAGGGTTGTCTGCAGTGATTATATCTGCTTATACAGGCCAGGCATAGAGGTCTCAGCAAGGGATAAATCGCTAATACAACAATCTAAGTCAGAATATGCACACAATTTAACCTCTTTGCATCCAGAGCAATTACAGGTTACATGTCTTTTTATGGAGACATCAGGGATCTATTAGACCCTGCTCTCCAATCCAGTCGATGAAGCACAGGACTTTTTACCCAGATTTTTTATAAGTTCAGTTGGTAATTTGAACCCAGACATGCTGAGAGCACATCGCTTCCAGGTTCAGTGATCGCAGAGCAGATCGGGGAACAAATGTTCCATGATCTGCTTCCACTTACCATCCTGAGAGCATTTACCATGGTCCTGGGCTCCCTATAACATTTACTTAATCAGTAGTCTACAAGTGGAGTGATGCCGTTGTCGCCAACTTGTAGCCTTTTAATTCACAGATCCTGTGAATAGATATGTGAATGAATGGCATGGCTGTGTGGGCAGAGCCACACACAGCCACAGGCAATGAAACGTATACAGAATGCTTCAGGGTCAGAAAGGTGGGAGTATTATTTTAAGGGGTTCACTTAAGTCAACAAATTACATCCTAGCAAGGTTAGAAAGTTGGAAGGCTGCTAGGTTACTGCTGGTAGGGGAAGCAGAGATAACTGAGCTGGCTTACACAATGACTTCAGTGCTTCTTGCTATGAACTGAAAATAATTTACACCACAGTGTCTGCAGCTCCAGAGGTCAGTAAAGGCTTTGGTATAAAGACCATTTACTGCTTGTTACGTATATTGAAATATTTGGATGTCCCCATCCTGGCCAAAGTTACACTTTGATTTGGCTTACATAGTTACATAGTTAGTCAGGTTGAAAAAAGTCCATCGAGTTCAACCTATAGAGATATGAAAAAAAAAAAAGCCTAAACAGAACGCTATCCCTACAATAACCCACTGTTAATCCAGAGGAAGTAAAAAAAACCCCATAAAGCATGGTTCAATTTGCTCTAACAAGGGAAAACAATTCCTTCCTGATCCCATAAGGCAATCGGATATTCCCTGGATCAACAATCTCTGATGCTTAACCTCCCTGGCGGTATTCCCGAGTCTGGCTCGGGGTTAATTTTCCATACTGGGAGCGGTAACCCCGAGCCAGACTCGGGAATGCACAGAAAAGTGACACTTACCTTGTCCCTGCGAGCATTACAAGCTTCCCCCACACCTTAGTCCATACCTACTATTCAACCCAGCCTGCTGCTTGAAACAAACTTTTTACAATATTTTTATTAATGTTTTCCATTGTGGTACAGTAAAATCCTTGTACAGTAATTACAGGGAACCACTCAAGACACCAGAGTTTGGAAGTAAAGATAGCATTTTGTAAAGCATACAACTTAAAATAAGTGCATGAAGGTTAAACAGCAATCTTTACATCACTTTGAAAAAGGTTATTGTTCAATATTGGCATTCTCAAAGCAGCAGTTTTGACTTTTAAGTCCTTGAGCCTCCAGAATGGGCAGATAGGGAGTTACAAAAATAGGAATTTCTATTTAATTAAGCAGAGTGATATATTTTCCAAAAAGGTAAATAAATGAACCTGGAATAAGTGAACCTGGACATTGGGAGAAGAATTATAAAAGTTCTGGTCAAACTTCAGGGGCTCGGAGTATAGTTTAGCAAGCTGTGTGTGGAATTTTTCAGCTGGTTCTAGTTTCAAGTTAGATGGGAGGGAATTGCGGGTTAAAACACTTTAAACTGTTGGCGAGGGGCGAGTCTGCATAATTACTTTTGGCATAAAAACTGTGCTTTGACCAGCAAAGTTTTTGTTCAGCTTTTGCTGTTTGAAAAGTTCTAATTTACTCAAGTTTGCCAAGGTTGTCATGAGAGGGGTATTTTTTTATTATTATATTTTTTGACTTAAATGTATGTATATAAACTGGACTCTAAATTCGCTTGGATCACGTCATGCTCCTTCTTCCTTCTTGAGGAAAGTTCAAAGTTGTATAAGGTGACCTCCTATAACTGTTTTTTATTCTTCTCAAAGCGCTGCTGTTGAACCAACTGTATCAGCATTGAAACAGAAGAATTAATCAGAAAGCATTTTAACAGTATATGCAATTAGTTAGGGAGAATACAGAGTCACTGAGCATCCATGTTGATGACTGGTGCTGAACAATCAAGTGCATGCAAGAAATTACTGCAGGATCGTGGAATGATCAGGGCACTGTAAGAATATTTGCCAAGGCGATGTTTAAAAGAAGACACTGGAGTATGAAAAAAAAGTTCCCTAGAAAGTGGGTGGAGATCTCCATGGGTCAATAAGTTTATGTTGGAACAGTAGCAGGTTAAAAGATTTAACCTTAGAACTAAAATCCTTTATTATGACAGTTGCCCTGGAGTATCCCAGTCCATTCAAGGTCCCAGAAAAGGTACCTTTTATTTTGAATGGCATTTCAACACACTAAGGCAACTCACCTGGGCTATTGCATTCCTGAAAAAGTCCTTGAGGTAATGCACCGGACAAGTGTTCGCTCGGTCTTAAAAGCCCCAGTTCCTTTAAAACACTATCACTACATCTTTTTTCAAAGTTTACAGTCCGATACATTTTCACATTGGCTTTATTCAAAGCATACACAATGTAAATTCATGTGTGCCAATACATTTCTAAATATGCTGTGTATGTGTGTTGGTTTAACTGCAACTTTTCTTAGAAATAAAGCACAGATTAGAGCACAAAATTATGTGCTGTAATGTTAGACAATCTAAGCTCACTTCATATGCAGGGTAGGATCTTACAATAACAAGGCAAGGAGGCTTTTTATAAACAAGTAGAAGTGTGATGTATTGCTCACATCAACCAGATTCCTCCTTAAGGGCCCATTCACACCACCTCCAGATCATCTCCTGACCAGACCAGATTGTTTCTGGACCTAAAATGCATCCCAATGTTTCCCTATGCTCTTCTTGGCCTCAGTTCACACCATCGCAGTCAGTTCCAGACCAGAAAAAATACTGCGTGTCACATTTTTTCTGGTCTGGAACGCACCGTTTGGATGATCTCATCACCCCTGGACTTCCTGCTTCTTTTGAGAGAGAGACTTGTGAAGAAAGGAACCATAATGGCTAAAGTGGACACCAAATTCTTTTTAGAACTTGTGGAAGCCTGCCCAGATTTGTATGATCTGAGGTATGGGCAATACAAGAATAAAAGGAAGATGGACAAGTGGAGAGGCATTGCTGCCCAGGTTGTCCCTGGCTATAATAATCTGAGCAGCTCTGAAAATAACTGTGGTACGTTCATGTCTCTTATGTGCAAGTATTGTGCTGCTCTTTTCCTGGCTATCTGTAGGTCTTGCAGGGGTCCCCCAGCAAGACCTAAAATTGATTGTACCAAAAACGCAGGGCGTTCCAGATCTGGTCCAGAAAATGGTGTGGTGCCCTAAACTTTTTCTGAAAGTTGGGGTGACTTCTTCCTTATAGGATACCCCCAAAAGGAAGTAAAAAATACTATTCAGTTTAACAAAAAAAAATCTACACTCAAATTAACATTTTACACATCTGATTCTTGCAATCGACAGCAGATATCTTTTATCTAACAAAAGGTCTTTGTCTAAGCACACTCGGTTAAGGTTTCGCTAGAATTCATTTACCGACAATGAAGTGATGTGAAAGCCTACAGTTTACCTGGAGATCAAGAATCTGATCATGGACAAGATAAGATGCTTCTGTAACGTTTAATGCATTTAAGTACCACGCTAGTACTCTAACACTTGCAAAGTCATATGCTTAAAGCACATAGACAAATAAATACCTGTTACATGCAACACATCAGCCAGGACATTCAAACACACTGAAAGAGGCTCAAAAAACCATGGTTGCAAAATAATCAATCATTCTCACAAACATGACCAGCATGCATTATGTCCTTATGAACACTATGTAGACTACTACCCAACCTCCATCTGAGAGCAAATCTCCCTGCAAGACTTGTGCCACTCAAAACCGTAGAAAAACAACTAATTGCGTTGCAGTCTTCTTTTTTTAAAATCATAAATAAGCTTTATTGTACATATGCGAAGTACAGTAAGACAGTAGGCGATGCCTCATAAAAATAATAACAACAGAACCAGTACTCATATGGGATAGGAGGCATACATCGATTGTATCTCAAGTTCTAAAGCATTAATGGGCTGCCCGCCATGGGAGGGCAGTCATCGCAGGGCCAGAACAACCCTGTCTGGTACAACAAAAAGATCCAGAGACGCGTCTCTGGATCTTCACCACCCTTGCTGGGTAACCGTATAACATGCTATAAGTTTTACTTTTCATATTATAGCCATTGAAGGGGAAGCCAGATTTTAGTATTTTATATGTTAGTTATATGTGATGATTTTCGTTTTTTCATATGAGATTAAATAATGTTGTGATAGAAATGTAATTGTGTTTGATATATTTTTTTGCTTGAAATAATTTTGCTCTGTGGTGGGATCTCCTATTTTGAGGGAACTAGGAATTTTCTAAATATTTATACCAGGAGACCCAGGAGCTATATTGTATTTACATAAGTAATTGCAACCCCAATCCCTCATATGTATATAATATTAATGTTATTTGTTAAAGTGGTATTAAACTCTAACTTTTTTCAGTAATAAATCCAGATCAAACAAGTATACATTGCCCAGCAAAGCATTTCATTACATTTTTGCCCAAGCACTTAGAGTTATGCATTCGATCAGGTGGCTCCAACTTTCTCAGCTCGGCTTCCCTGAACTTCCTGACCAGTACAAGATCACAAGGGACAATACAGTGTCCAGCAGCTGTTTATCTACTAGTTTGGAGAAGGGAGGAAAGAGAAATAAGGAGTAGGGAGAAGGGAGGAGTGGGGAATAGAGGACTGGCTTGCCCTGCTGTACCTGTGTATTTGTGGAGACACACACAGCTTACTAGCACACACCAGGGTTGCTCCACGGAACCCTGCAAGTGAAAGATGCAACTCTAAAACAGGATATCAGGGCCAGTGCTCAGGGGACCAGCTGATTCTGCTTTAATCAGCATTTCAAGGAGCACCTTTTGACTTTAATTTTCACTTGAACTATTTGTTACAGAACTTATAAGAAACTGGTTTCTCCAACTCACTTCCTTGCAAAGCAGTTGGTCCTCTATACATATGGTTGGCTCCCATACTTTGACTAACTCACATACACCATTACTAGGTGACATGTATGCGTCATCTGTAGACTGAAATTGAGAACTGCAGTTCTAGTGCATTTTAGCAGGTCAGTTATATCATAGGCTTTCAGAACAAATTATGTTTTAGTTGTGATTTATCATTGTCTTAACAAAAGGATCTAATTGGTCCTTATGAGTCTTTTAATATCCTGTTCTTCTAATCTCTTTAGGAGTCCAACATGTTCTCTGCCTGCAACCAGCCTTGACATTTTGAAAGTGTTATGGATCTGATCCATTTGAGTTTTCTTTCATCTAAAGACTCTAGCTTAATGCTACCAGCACTGACTCCTGCCTGTTTATAGACTTTATCGCTTAACAATTGTTTATTTTTCATTAATGTCCATTCCCTGTCTGTGCATTAGTTGTACTCAGTGCGGCAATCAGAGGGTTGTAAAATGGGAGTGCCATACAGCAAAAAAAAAAAAAAACCTCCATGCAGGAGCTGCTGGAGAGAAGTGGGCACATCTGAAACTGCACCTCAGGAAAACCTTCACCTACCACTGGATTTGCAGAGGGTCCACAACAATCCATGCTCTTCTCCTGTATTACATATTCTCCATGAATATGAAACAGACAAGTCTAGAGCTGCAGCTAACGATTATTTTCAAAATCGATTAGTTAGCCGATTATTAAGTTCGATTAATCGGTTAATCGAATAAATAATAAACTAAAATGTAAAAAATGGCTCCAGTGATGGACTACTAGCTTGTATTGAGATTGCACTCCATCACAGGAGCAAGCTTGGAGCGGTGGAAGTAAAAAAGAAAAAAAATAGTGTGGTGTGCAATATAGTGAAAAGGAAAGTGTAAAATTATACAGCAATGAATGCAGAATGGCACCGACTATGGAGGACTACAAATCCCAGCAATAGTACATTATACAGAGCAATGCAGAATTTCACCAGCTATAGAGGACTACAACAAATCTCAGCAATAGTACATTATAGCTGGCGGTATTCTGCATTGCACTGTATAATGTACTGTTGCTGGGTTTTGTAGTCCTCTATACAGTGCAGTGCAGAATATCACCAGCTATATACCAGGGATACAACAAATCCCAGCAATACATACAGTGTATAATGTATTGCTGGGATTTGTATTCCAATGTATAATATACAGCACAATGTACCATCAGCTATAGAGGAATACAAATCCCAGCAATACATTATAGAGCACCATGTGTGGGAAAGTGCAGGCATACCTGAGCACAGTCTTCTAGCAACTTGCTTCTGAGATCGGACCTGTCTATCAGCGGCTGTCATCCCCCCACACCTGCACCTCCTTACTACATCTCCCCGCGTCCCTGTGCCGATCGGCGGTGAATGTGAGGCGGGGAGGAGGTGCGGCGTAAAGAGCGTGGATGCAGGCGGGTCTGGCAGCGGCGAGTGTGAGGTGGGGAGGAGGTGCGGCGCACAGCGTGTGTGGAGCCGTGAACAGGGCCAACTGATCGGAAGCCGATTAATCGATTATTGAAAAAGTTGACAACTTTTTCAATAATCGATTATAATCGATTATGTCGATTAGTTGTTGCAGCCCTAGAAAAGTCATCTAAAAACTACAACATTAATGAAAAGCATTAACTCTAAGAAACCAACACATTCATTCCTTTCAATGAATCCTTCTCGAGTTCCTTGGGAGCCCCAAAACCCATAGCATGTTGATCAAATATCAAATTTTGGAAAATAACCCAAGGATTGTTCCTATCCAAATTTACACTTCAAATTATGCCATAGTATGCCTGGTATAGAAAGCTATCAGGTTTAAAATAACTGAAACCACAACAAAATGTTTTTTTTATTTTCTTTATCTGCAGTCCACTCACTGTATTATTATGTCACTGTACTCAAGCCAAATAAATTCTTATGTCATGGACATAAGAGACATGGATGACAAGGGTCAGGAAACAATTATAATAAAAGGAAAAAGGAAAAAATCTGATGGAAATTATCAACACTTCTTGCACCCAAACTCTCTGCCAACTTAATTAGCTCATCATGAAACCGGACCCTTGTTTCCAGAGGATGGCTCTACAGTTTCCCAAGCAATTAAAAGGCAAGGCTTAATGATTTAATTATGGTGTGCGCCAATTCACCCGTGGAGGCTCGGGTTAAATTTCGTGCGTACGGTACATGCCTGGTTTGGTTTAGAGATCACTGACGGTACCAATTTAACATTTAATTATGGGGATGATTTGGGTCACAAAGAGAGAGCACAGGTGGGTGGTGGGCACATGTCACAGGGAAGGAAAGGGAATGTGCAGACTTCAGTAAAAGATCTCAATTGCCTCAACTTACCTCAACACACACAAACTGTAAAGTGATTAATGTAGCCTGAATAGAGGCTCTGGTTACAGTGTAACACACACCTTCCACGCACCTCTGTCTTACTTAACAGCCAGTCCTTCAAATGAGTCTGTAGCAGCTGCAGTAATTACTTGTCTGTCTACACCATTTACATACCAGTAACTGGCAGGAAAAATGAACCATGTAAAGCTGCTCATATACACCACTTTCAATTGCAAACACTCAATTGGAATGGCAATGGATCCATTTGGTTTTTTCTGCCATCAAAAGATGTAGAATGTAGTTGAAATTCTGTGGAATTTGCGTGTATAAGGCATCCTACAAAACTTATACCTACTTTTAGCCCACTTTATACAAACTCCCTTTATTCCATACCATCCCCATGCACTGAGTGTTTTGCCAATACTTACCATAAAACTCTGGTTGCCAACTGGCCAGCACACGACCTCTTTAAAATCTTGACCAGTGCACCCCCATCGCGTGCATGTTGCAAATCCCATTCATTTGCCGAAGGCCAGTCAACAGGTTGACAGGATGCAATTGGGCCTTTGAAATTACTGCAGTCTGTAGGATGCATGTGCAGGGGACACAGTGGCTGTGTGAAACTGGGCAGGCCACACAACAAAGTTCACCACAGTGCCTTTAGCAAAATGCTTTCCAAAATGAGAGGCTCCAAAAACAGGAGTATGCAATCTGCGGCCCTCCAGCTGTGATGGAACTAATCCTACCATGCATCTGCCTCCAGGAGTCAGGTCTGTAGGATTGCCAATGCCTATTGGGATTTGTACTTTCAATACAGCTGGCGTGTCGAAGTTTGCCTACCTCTGTTTTATTAGATACAATAAAATGCTGTAGAGCAGCTGGACTTAAATTCCATTAAGCTATTATAAGACTATTTTAGAAAACCAGTCTTGAATTTTGTTTAAGTTGAACTACAGGCAAACAGCTAAATAAAAGTTGAAATACATACAGTATATGGAAGCTCATTTCTGTCAAATGATTTATAATTCTGTCCATCAAGCTCTGAAATTTGCACGGCCTTTCCACATAGCACTGCCCAGGTAGCAGGACGACCTGTCATTTCTCTACTGCAGCTAAGACACACAACCTGGTCACCTGCCTGCCCCTAGCTTGTGATTGGAAATTAAAAAGGCAGCAGAATACTAGTGAGGTCATCTCTCTGCTCATTAAAGAAATACCTTGTAGGGCAATATATATTTGTTTGATGTGAATGTATTGAAAAGATTGGGAGTTTAATTCTACTTTAACATATCCTCAACTGAATTCTTGTGGGCCTTTTTATATCTGCCCAGAGTTCGGCTTCGAAAAGGCATAGAATTTTCTCAGAGGTAGATTGAAGGTTGGAACTCATTATTTAACTCAAAACTCACTACAAACAAACTACATTAATGGAATGTGTGGAGAAAAAAAAAAGTGTCTCAGAAGAGCTTTACAGTGTCAGATGTGCTTGCATAGCCCCTGGGATTTTTGTTGCGCAAACAATTTAAATGGGCCTTTTTATTTTGCGTGACGCTTAAGTATGCAAGAAAAAAGAACAACTCACAAAGCCCTTTCATTTAAGAATCAGCCTGTTTCTAATTAAACTGGTGCCGGTAACTGGTTGCCTAAGTTTTAATCAGTTTCAATCACCTATTGATCTGCATACAGAAGCTAAGCAAAAATCATCTGAGTAAGAGATGGTTTGGGAATAGCTTGAGCTGAGATCAGACCCAGCGGCCTTGGAAAATAAGTCCTGTTTTAAGCATCCGATAAAGAAGCTGTTCAGCGCGGCAGCCCAAGACCCGGCACAGAATGACTTTAACTAACCAGCAGAAATTTATCATCTTCAGCCAAAATCAATGTGCTGATCAATCCCTCCCCCCAACACTGCCGTCTGCAGGGACTAGCTGGCAATTTAGGGAAATTACACCATGTAAATGCTTGTGCTTTTAATTGAACCATTTCATCAAGACGCCTACCTCGGGCTGGCCCTCCATCTATCTGCCCTGTACCAGGCAGTTTGTCTTGTAAGATCTACACTGCAGGCTGAGGTGTAGGGCAGAATGCTGAGACATCAACCAAGCTTACACCTGCAGCAAGCTAATGCAGACAGATCGGCAGCAGGGCAAAAGGAAACAGGCTTCAAAGTTAACATTAGGAAAAAGTCAAAAAGGAGAAAAACAATAAACTTTAAAAGAGAATTTATAAGATGTAAATAAATGGCTATAAGGCTTACCAGAATGTCCATCTAATGGAAAAATACAATCTGTTAAAGGAGAATAATTGGGAGAGTAAAATGTACTCCGCCTAATATTTAGAGCCCATGTTCTATCCAAATCTCCAACTCATCGAGATCTCCAACTACCTCACTTCTAGTGCTCAGAAAGACTGGGGCTCTGTACAGTTGCGGTGCGCATAGCGTTTTCAGAATACTTGTCGAGTTTGCCACCTGCTAAAAATTGTTAAAATGCAGCTGTACAGAGCTCCGTCAGTCTCTGTGTTTTGCAGTCTAAAGGTGCCCATGGACTGCTCGATTCTCGTACGAGAATCGCGGGAAATCCCGCGATCGTACGAGAATCGAGCAGTGTGAACGAAGACGTGCGACCGTTTCTACTGTACGGTGGTACAGTAGAAAGGCATCATGGCACACTCACAAACCAGCATGTAAAACAACTTGTCTCACCACTAAGGACAATGACAGAGGTTTGGATACACGTCTTCTGCAAAGGATGTGTAAGCCGCACTGCCGCGCCAAGGCACCTCTTATAGTGCGGTCCTAACTCTAAACTATGAGAGTCTCCATCTTGGAGCACATGGGGGCAGAAGATATCAAATTGGGTGCAGGCCTGTCAGGAGGACGCCCCACCTCCTTAAAGGTGCAGCGACACACAAGGGATCCCGCACATCCCATTGGCAGCTGAGAAACCCCATGCGTCGCTGCACCAAATCTACTGTACGGTCGCACGTCTTGTCGAACCAGCATGCTCGAAAACCCGCCGAGAATCGTACGATTGTCGACGGGTTTCTAGCCTGCTCGTTCCATAGCTGTGGAACGGGCCGGTGTGCGCATGCGCACACTGCCCATTCTGCATTGCGGTCATCGGAAGCCTCAGCGGGGCGGGCTTTCGATGATCGCAAGTACGATCTGCCCGTCCAAGGTGGGCAGATCGTACGAGCTTTCAATAAGCATACGACCATCGCAAGACAAAAGTCTTGCGATGGTCGTAAGGTGTATGGGCACCTTAACGCCGTCTGGTCGAAATCTCCAACCTGCAAGTACCCGGCATTGAGGTAGTTGGAAATTTCGGCAGAACACCGGCATGCGACACTGGATCTATGGATCATGTGACCGCAGATCACTCAGCTCAAGGCCTCCTCCTTGCAAAGGGTGGGACTGTCAGTCATTACCCCCCGCAGGGATTGCCCCCTCCCCTCTCTGTTCCTTTAGCACTCATTGGAGGGGCAGACAGAGTAAGGGCACAGCTGGCTGACTTTATAGAGGCCAAGCCAGCTGTCAATCAGGCAACCGGGGTGGATCCAGATAACACTGTCAAGAAGTTTACCGGCTGCCTCGTGGCTACTGCCCGCTAAATGCTGACTTTGGGTCAATGGAGTACATTAGTAAATGTACGCCTGTGACCCAAAAGAGAAGTAAAGCCAAATAAGAAGGTTTGCCTTTAGTTCTCCTATAAAACCAGAAACCAGTGATCGCACTAAACTCAGCTAGTTAAGAGTACTGCTTCTCTTTCTTGCAACAGGCAAAAGGCATAAAAACATTATTATGTCCACTATCCCTATCATAATAACTATAATTATGACTTCTATAAAGGCAGGGCCGCAGAAAAATGTATTTCAACATTGGAGGCAAATGGTAACCTGGATCTGCACAAGAGGAAAGAAGGACAGAAAATGTTTTCAAGTGTTATATGAATAAAGTATCCCAAGCAAACCTTGAGTCCTGGTTTACACTGAGAGTTTTGTAGCGCGATTTCTGCCCTAAAAAACGCTCCAAAAATCTGCCAAAAAAAATGTGAAGTGGTTGTGAAGTTCTTGGATCTTCCCGTCAATGTTAGGGTTGCCCTACAGAAGAGATCGCTCCAGTTGTGGTGAAACTACAAATCCCGTAAGGCATTGCAAGACTCTGAAAACCACTGACAAGACTTCCAGAGGCAGATGCATGATGGTATTTGTAGTTTCACCACAGCTGGAGGGCTGACACTGGGCTACCCCTGCTTAAGGGCTACTTCATACCATCCTCACTTTGTTTTGGGGTGGAAGGGGGCGTGGCGGCGCAGCCACGCCCTCCGGCTGCAATGTGATCGGCCGCACTGGAACGTGTGGCACATCTTTTTCTGACTGCACCGGACCGGAAAGCTGATGTGCCGCGCGGTCCCGTGCGGTCGATCGCATTGCTGCCGGAGGGCGTGGCTGCAGTGCCATTGCGTTTAATTCTCCGTCACACTGCCTCCCACCCCAAAACAAAGTGAGCCGGCTGGAATGCGATCCATTGTGTTCCGGCCACAATTGGGCCGGAACGCATTGAGGATGGTCTGAACTAGCCCTTAGGGTAACCCTAACATGGTCAGGAATTTTAGAGCCATGAACAGATGTCCACAGATCCCCATTTATACTATATATGCGATAAACAGAGGTTCCCACAGGGTGAAGCAGAGGACAAAGCAGGATTGCATACTGACAGCTTTACAAATGATTTTTAGTCTGCTGACATGAAGAACTCCTCTATTCACATTCTTTACAGGGTATCTAGGGTCAAAAACTAAAAATAAATTTGTATTTCTGTATTGAATGTCCATAAGTTCTATCCCACTCCTAATAATCATATTGATTTAGAAGTTTATAAACTTACGCATTGAAGATGCCCATAGGATGTACGTCCTCAATGCACTGACACCATTTCACTCAGCTCTATCTGTATACACTTCTTTGGGTCACCATTCTAACACAGGCTGCTGTCTGAATTACAACTCAACGTCTGAACAATGTAACATCATTATTGCTTGCTGGAAGCAGTGCATGATGGGATATGCAGTCTTGAGAAATGAAAATGGCATCATATCAAGCAGCAGAGAAAGAGATGCAAGGTACACTGGGAATCCAGGAAGTTGATGAAAGTGATGGGCAGACAGAAGTCAGAACTTACTACATAAAAGGGATTTTTTTCAAGTAAGCTTGGCTGTAATATCAAAACCAACTCTAGAATGTATTCCTATTACAATGCTGATGTTACAACAGGAGAGGATATGCTGGGACTTTACAACTCCTTTAAGTGCAGCCAGTGCAGAGTATCAACCCATGTTCACCATAGAAAGCAACTAGTGGACACTTATGAAAACTGTGCCCAGGATCCTCCAAGCAGATGCAGGAACAGAGAGAAATGGGTGTAAACTGATAAAAAAAAGTCTAAATAAAAGCATAAGGCTGAAAACACAGGGCGAGTCCTAGACATTCAATGGTGTAACAGCGCAAACGTTTAATTAGGCCGTGAAAAGCCGGCACAGAACCAGAGCTGTCTGTTCCTGAAGCTAGAACAGGATGGATGATGCACACTGACAGTTGTTTGAGGCTTAATTGGTTTTAGCAAGAAAGTTAAATTCAAATAAACGTGCAGACTCCTCATTTACTGCCAGGAATAAAGACATACAGACTTGTTAAAGGTGATGGGAAAAGTTTTTATGACTTTAAACGAGCTCTTCCTCTTGAGGTTTTCCGCTCTGTGATTTCTAATATATATCAGACTTTTCTCCTCACTTTTTTTTTTTTTTTAGCTGAATCAATTAGCTATAGTTTATTGCTTTCTCGCCTACATTGTGTATCCTTCACTCTACAAAACGAAAGAAAATATGATGAAATGTACGTGCCAGTGAGCAGATAGCAGCCTTCTCTTACTGTAAGCTACAACAAAAGACCAGCACACAGGTTTAAAGGGGGGGGGGGGGGGGTGTACTTCATTT
>NW_017306366.1:437098-443852 GCF_000935625.1 Nanorana parkeri
TCGACAAAAAAAGACCCTCCCCCAGGTTTAAAGGGGGGGGGGGGAGGTTGTACTTCCATTTTGGTTACTGGACTCCCTAACCCCTTCATGCTGGGAGGAGGGCACAGCAAGCAGTGGGCGGATGCAATAGCCAGCCTGCTGTTGGCTATTGCCCCCGCCCACTACCTGCTCTATTTACATTCAGCTACCGTCTGTGGAATCTTGCCACTGGCAGCTGTCATTCCCGGGCTGAAGCTATTCAAGTGCCATGTGCTTACAATATAATAAAAAATAAAATAGTAATAATTATACAAAAAGGTGGAAAAAAAGTCAATTTCAGTTTTGGCCTGTCAAATTCTGCTGCGGGAGGTGTGTTTCAGTGCCATTCATTTCAATGGCACCCCAAACATGCCTCCCACCCACAGTGTGATCGTCCGCACTTGAAACGCATGGTACCGCAATGCCGTGCATTCTAGTGCAGTGCGACTGCAAAAAATTGTACATGCAGTGTTATTATTTTTTTTTTTTAATTAGGGATGTTATTTAATTTTTTTAATCTGATCAAAAAAATTATCGGCCAACTAATCAATTATGAAAATAATCATTAGTTGCAGCCCTAATTCACACCTATATTTTAGGTACGATTAGGGATTCCTGCAACAGGAATCTGCCATTTCCCGCTGCAGGAATCCCTAATCTGCTGTTTACAAGCGGCAGCTGCCACCCATTTAGGCTACACGCGGTTAGGAATCAATCATTGATTCCTATGCTAACCGAATGTAATCGTATTCGTATGTCGCTTAAAGTATAGGTGTGAATGGAGCCTAAGGCCTCATTCACACGACTAACAGCCAGGCCCGTACTGTACACAGCCATACGCTCACCCGAACTGCACGTCCGTGCGGGTGTCGGTACTCTTATGCTGACAGGATGGATCCTGTCTGCGTCCAAGCAGGGACACCCGCAGTTCGGGTAAGCGTAGGGCGGCGTATGGCCGCATACTCTGATAGAGTAGAACAGGCTGCCGTGTACAAATCACACACAGCACCTGTCCTTCCCGGGAGTGGCCCGATACGACCGTGCACGCAGCACGGAGCTGTACGGGCCAGCTGTTAAGTCGTGTGAATGAGGCCTTATAGGTGAAACCTTGTGACAAAGTACATCTAACCAGTTGTGGCCAACTGCGTGTCTATAAGCACCCTTCTATGAGATTGCCGAGATAAGTTAAAGCTGGACAGTGATCCCCCTCCCTCCCCCCATATGCCTAAATATGTACCCTTGATGGATGAAAACCTGCACGTTTGTGGAAAAATCTACCCTATATTTTTTCCATGGATGGAGAAACAAAACCTCAACAAGGTATGGTGACAATTGCAGCAGATTCAAGCACACTCAATTATATCAGACATACCATCTTCCTCCTCAAGCCATTAAAATGATCTCCTTATAGGAGGCAGTCTGACATATTTCACAAGCCTTTAATAGTGGTGCTCACATACAGTCAGGAAAGTGTTAACAGAGGAAGCTTAAAGGGTGTTGGAGGGAATGCCCCCTGGAAATTCAGATGAAAAAGGGTCCACCTATAGCTTTATTTCTTTACAGAAATGTTATTATCCCTGAGAAGCAGACTGGTGATTACACTGCGTGGAGAGTATTGTTTCAGGGTCCTGGACAAACCGATATTGCTACACAAACAAGTTTTCATCCAATTGAGTTCAGGAAAAAAATCAATATGTGGCTGCCATATTTCAGCAAAAACCTGCTGAGTCTAGATTAACACTGCAAGCTGGAGTACATGTGTGTGTTTAACAGTGTATATAGTGCTAGATCATATCAATATTATTATTATACAGGATTTATATAGTGCCAACAGTTTGCGCAGCGCTTTAAATATCATAGGCCATGGCCATTCCAGTAATAACGTTACCCTGTCCCAAACCTGGGCATTTAAAGTGGAGGATGGGATGAAACATGGAAAAGCAGAGGACATCTTCGGTGTCAATGACATTTCAAAAGTCAAAGAAATCTAGAGATAACTACAGCCTTAGCCATATGCAAATCTTAACTTGTCCTGTAAAAGTCAACTTGACACTGCCCCTATCCCGCCACCCGAGACTTCCTACCAGTCAATGAGGCCACCAATCATAATAAGATCAATAAGAAGACTTGGAAGGTAGGAAGATGTAGGGGCAAGCTCGACCCTACAGGAAATGTCAGGATTTGCATATAATTTGAAGTTGAACTGCAGACAGACATAAAAATACACAAATGAATGCAGTTCTATATTCATTATTACATAAACAAGCCCACGTTCACATGTCAGATGTGGGAGCATATGCCATGCCGCACACAATGCCACATCACATGGAATCAAATGTTGCAATGTTAGGTGTGCTGCAGTGCCATTATTTCTTATTGACACCCCGACGCATCTACCCATTGCATGTGTGTTGCATTGCGGTACATTGCAAGCGAACCTATTACCATGCTTTGTGGTGCGATTTAAAAAGAAAAGGTGCATGCTTTTTAAGGGCAACTTAGCTGTGGTAGGCGGCCCATTCAAATGCACTGCATTCACAGGTGCGTGAATGGGGGCTATATGTATTTTCAGGGGAAGCAGTGTAAGTACCTTAATTTGGCTTGATATCAGCCTCTTGCAAACCCTGTACAGCAGAGCTCATAGTGGGAGAGGAAGAATCAGCACAAGAATCCAGTCATTTCATGTGCTAACAAAGAGCATGCGGATAGGAGAAGAAAGCTAAGTGACCAAGTTCATCACTGTGCAGCTTCTCATTGACTTGTCTATTCCCAGTTAGGTCCATGACAGCCTGGGCTCAGTGGAAATAGGTTGGATGATGCTGGTCATGAGCATGAAGAACATCTTGTCAATCACAATAACGAATAACGGACAGGTAGGAACTGCAGCGTTGCCAGCAGAATTACTAAACTGAAGAATCTAGCTTGCTGCAATGAACACACAGTTTTTCAGGCACTTTGAATAATTAGGCCTACAGCATAAATCACAAAACATCTTGCATATAACCATAAGAAAACATATACTCACTTATATACAGTTCCACCATTTCCATGACCTAGAATGTCACGATTCTGAATGTCAAGTTCATTAATCTACAGGTAAAAAGAACAAAAAGGAAACGTAAACAGTTCTGTGTCATTCTGCAAGGAGAAAGTAACAAAACACAGACTATATAAATAACTGAAAAAACAAAAAGGACAAAAACTGAAGAAGGTGGGGACCCACACAACTCATGAGTGCTGGGGACCAGCAAAGCCAAAACTAAAGAGTTACTATGCCATAAATTAACAGTGCTAAAGAAAAAAAAAAAAACGACTGAAGCAAAATAGTATTCAGGTCAGTTGTACAACAAGTGCATAAGATCATAAAATGTAATGTGTGCCCAAATATAAGAGAGGGGACCTATAAAGTCCAAAGACTACAGCAAGCAGAAGAGATAGAATATGAAAGGAAATGGAAAAGGCACTACCAGTAAAAGACAATATGAAGGGTGGAAAATGCCCAAAACAGCACCAAATGTGGAGTAAATGGAAAACAGCACTATGGGCGAAATATCAGCTAATATGTAGACTGAGGGAAGAAAACATAACTGAGAGCAAGGGAGCACAAAATGTAAAGTGCAATCCTCACTACACACCTTACAATGGAACTGTACAATCTCCTTCAGGGCTTGTTCACACCAATCGCATTCCAGGAGCAGAGCAGTTACAGACCGGATCAAAACTGCGTCCAATGTGTTCCAATGGTATTTTGGGCTCTAGTTCACACCGCAGCATTCAGTTCCAAAGCATGTTAAAAAAAAAAAACTGCAGCAAGCCCTATTTTACCTGCTCTGGAACGCATGCAAACGCCCTGGAACGCACTGAAAGCCCATTCTAAACTAAAAATATTTGCAGAAACTCATGCAGATCTGGTCTGCATTTGGTGTGAACAAGCCCTTAGGCCCCTTTCACACGGGAGGTCTGATCAGATCCACCTGCCAGTTTTTCAGGCAGATCTTATCAGAAAACAATGTAACGGTAACAATGTAACAGTAACAATGGGCAGCCAAATGTAAATGGATGTGTGTCTGTTTACATCTATATACCTCAAAGTCCGTTTAACCCCATTATGACCAGTGACGTACAGTATACGTCACAGGCATCGGACCCGTTTAAACAGACCGCCAGGATTCCGTTTACATTTGTATAGCCGATTGCTTCTACGGGCCAGTAAACAGGCAAACAACCCCTCCCCAGCTGCTCCCCCCCCCCCCCCCCCCCCCACACGCATATTATTAGACATGTGCGAAAAAAAGAAGTTGGTTCAAGGCCCGAAGGAGGGGCAGAAGAGCCCGGGACCAGCTTCTCTGGTGTCGTGGTGAAGCTGGGGAGGAGATCGGCAAACCTCAGTTCACCGATCTCCTGCCCGTACTATGGGACTGGGAGCAATGCAGATTACATCACTTCTGGTCCCATAGCTGTCAGTGCTGGGCTCCTGAAACCCAGCAATATGCTATTTTCAAGTGTAAAGGTGATACAAGGGGTCTTTTGGACCCCCAGTATTACCTTAAAGAGTACCTGTCACTGCACTGTGTCTGGTGTGCCTACGTATGAAAACAATGATCGCGCTACACATGTTGGGTATTGCCGCGCACGCCAGAGTGAGAGCCGCAATTCTAGGGCCAATATTTTATGTGCATCTCTAAACTGATGACCTGTGGGGGCTTTTAATGCGTCATCTATGGACTTTTTGGGGTACTGAATTTTATCGCAGTTTCACAGAAGCACACAATTTTTAACCTGAGCAGGTTGGGTATTTATTTACTCGTTGTAACGTCATCTTTTATATTTTACCTAAAAATTGGTATTTTTCTTGTGGCTTTAAGAAATTTGGGCGTTTGATAAGGAGTTGCGCTAATATCGTGCAACATAAAAATTTGCAACTGCTGACATTTTATTTTACAGGGTCCTGGCTTTCAGAAAATATATCATATTTGGGGGTTTTAAGTAACTTTCAGGTCTAAAATGTGGATTATAACATGTAAACGGAAAAAGGCCTCAGTCATGAAGGGGTTAATTAAATAATAAAAGGGGGGAAAAACAGAAAGCTTGCGACCAAAATGCGACAGATCGGAGGTAACTGAATGTAAAGGGACACATGTCTGCTTACATCCACCTGCCCATAGACTTGACATGGGTCTGTGTAGTTCATTCTTTCCTCCATTGCATGATGGTGCAAAAAAAAAAACCTGAACAGATACGTTCCGTACTGCTCCGATCAGCAGGAAATCTGTACACTGATCCCCTGCTGGTCAGGGCGGATGCTGCCTGTGTAAAAGGGGCGTTAGATCTGGCAACAATTAATGCCCCTTCTAACTGGATATTAAATTGATTGTATAGTTTTGGCAAATCTCAACTTGACTGTACAAAGATTGGAAGATCAGACTGGAGCATTTATTGTGAGCTCAAGGGCTTGTTCATACGAGCCTGCATGCTAAACCACTGAGTTTTAGCATACGGCAGGGGTGGGCAAACTCCGGCCCTCCAGCTGTGGTGAACCTACAAATCCCATCATGCATCTGTCTCTGGGAGCCATGCCTGTAGCTGTGAAAATCTTGCAATGCCTCATGGAATTTGTAGTTCTATAACAGCTGGAGGGCCGGAGTTTGCCCACCCTTGGCATACGGGCTAGTGTACTTAAGTGACGTCCATTCGGGAGCAGTGTGATGTGCTGTTTTAGTGCACCACACTTTTTTGTAATTTTAACTTTATTAAGAGCGTACAAAGGGTACACTCCATGCAGGTCTCTGCACAGCAGCGCAATGTGTGGCGCTGTGGTGCACTGACCTCCGATGTCCTCCAGTGCGCTGTGGCTTTCCACACCGCACATCACATCGTGTTGTGGTTTTAACGGGGCACATAAGACTACTGTGTCCTGGCAGTAACTGCCATTCAACTGGTGTGGAAAAACGCCAGTCACCACCGTATGTGTGAACGGCCGTAAGAGCTCGCTTACACCAGGTGGGTTGAGCTGCATTGGTCAGCATTAATCAATGCATGCTCAACGAAAGGGCACATAGAAAAATAGTTTTCTCCATGTGCCCTTTCTCACCATACATGTGTGGTGGTGTGCTTTGCGCAAAAATGTAGCATGTCTACATTTTATGCAATGCAACTCCACATGTCAATGCTCCAAATGCACAGAATTTATTGAAATGTCACAAAATTAAAATTCATTCAAGTTAAAAAAGGAGTAAACAGTGTGACAAACGCACAATGTAAAGACGCAAGGCACCACACTACACATCAGAGAGAGAGAATAGAAGAGGTAGAGAGAAACAGAAGTGGGAGGAAGAAAAAGGAGGAGAGAAGGAGTAGTGTAGGACATGCACAGTGCATATTTTAGCCGTTTTAAGACTCCTCGGGCCCCGTCGGCTTGACAAAGGCCGATTGTGAAAATCGAAGGAGCCAGATGAAAAATTGTCGGCCAAACAGTGACCACCCATCAGATCAGATGTAGTCACTATTCTTGTATTCAGGCAGCCACGGGTGCTGGCTCTTGGAATACAATAGGCAGCAGTGGAGAGTTCTCCGTCCACGCTGTTTAGCAAGGATGGGGGAATCGAGTGATTCCGCTTGTTTACAAAATGTAGCCGTGTATGGCTTTCTTAAGAAAGAGACTTGATAAAAGATGAAAGTATAGATCAGAGATATGGTAAGAATCAAAGTGAAAATACAAGAACTATAAAAATGCAGA
>NW_017306366.1:443862-448112 GCF_000935625.1 Nanorana parkeri
ATAGAGAATAGCAGGGATAGACAGAATATCAGGAGACAGGCGTGGAAAATGAGTGACAGAGGAAGAGTGTGTCAAGCTTTGGATGTAAAGTGTCAAGGAAAAGCAACTTGGGGCCATAAACAACAGAGGCCCAGGTCATTTCAAGTTCAGCTGCAAGAACAGCAAGATCAATACAACATTTGCCGTCCAATTTATAAAAGGTGATACCAAGGGACAGAGTGATGGAAAGTTTAATGACAATTTGTTTGCCTGGGTCATTTCATTAAAGTTTGATAAAAGGTGTCAGGCTGGGATGATATATCCGAGGTGCGGAGGGTCACATCAGGGGAGGGAAGATGTGGGGGGGATCTTCAGCGACTCCAGTGGACACTACAGATCGGGCTGTTTAATGCACTTTCCATCAAGCATCCGAAGGTTAACTGGGAGGTTTATGTGTGCAAAACAGCCCACCCTGAAACATGCTTCATAAACCATTATAATTCTACTATAAAGACACAGAGGTAATGCTGCATGAACCAATATATTGAAGTGTAAAATCGCTGCATGAGAACTGCTTGGGATTTTGTGGCTAAAATACATTTTTAAACATGCATATTACTAGCAGAACCACACTGCTTGATACTTGTGCAATTTACAAAGTGTGTATATTATAACTAAAGGTTTCCACATACAGACCAATAATCTGCCATGGTAGGTGGCTTTAGATCTAATTTCCCAATAAACAGTCTACTTACCGAGAGCAAATTACTTCCCACTGATAACAATCAGATGGGAAGGGGAATTCAGTTGCACAGCAGCTGCGAGCCGTGCTTGTATGTAGTTACTGGGCAACTTTCCTTTTTGTTTTAACACAATGCCTAGGAGATAAAATCTTAGATCGCTAAGGTTTAGACATACACATTACAGTGAAGGATAGAAGAGCTATGACAGAAAAAGATCAAAGTGGTCCATCAAGTATGATCCTTCTTTTAATCTTTTTTTCTCTCTTTCTAACCGTTTTGTCTGAGTAAAGATTAAGGTTTGTCCTAAGCATGTTTAAATTCATTCACAGTGGACTGATGCACTACCTCTGCTGGAAGTCTTTCCAAACATCAACTACTCTACAGGATCTCTGGAGTTCTGTTAGAGTGACCATCGGGTTCTTGGTCACCTCTCTTACTAAGGTCCTTCTCCCCGGATTGCTCAGTTTGGCCAGGCAAATTTTTTTTTGTAGTCTTACCCAGACCCGTGCCTCTGAATACTTACTGAATGCACTGTATATAGGCAAATCAGGACCCCCTCCCTGCTGCTGGTGATCCGTCTAGTGATAACTCAAGACCTACAGTATATAGGGGAATCAGGACACCCTTCCTGGCGCTGGTGATCCGTCTAGTGATAACTCAAGACCTATATACGGGAGTCAGGACCTCCTTCGTCCTGTTGGCAATCCCACTAGTGATAAATAAAGATCTATGTAGAGGAATCAGGACCTGGACCTCCTTCCTCTTGATGGGGCTTCCACTAGTGACAACTAAAGATCTATATAGAGGAAACAGGACCTCTTCCTCCTGCTGGGGATCCCACTAGTGAAACCTAAAGATCTAAAAACAGAGGAATTAGGACCTCCTTCTCTTGGCTGAAGACCCCCCCTAGTGATAACTAAAGATCTAAATAGGAGAATAAGGGCATCCGTCCTCCTGATGGGGATCCTTCTAGTTATTACTAAACATCTAGACAGAGGAGCCAGGACCTCCTTCCACCTACTGGTGATACCCCTAGCGATATCTAAAAATCTAAATAGGAGAATAAGGCCATCCTTCCTCCCGATGGAGATCCTTCTAGTCATCACTAAAGATATAGACAGTGTAATCAGGACCTCCTTCCACCTACTGGTGATCCTCTTATTGATATCTAAAGATCTATATAGGGGAATAAGGACCTCCTTCCTCCTGCTGGAATCCCTTCTAGTGATGCACCCCAGAATTCCTTTTCTTTATCCCACTGTCAGGCAACATTCTTTGCTCATTGTGCACTCATCTGAAATGAGCACATCCAAATCTTTTTGCTCTGTAGTTCTGCTCAACTCTGTACCCCCTGTATTGTACTCTAACATAGGAATTTTTTTCCCCCAAATGAATTATTTTGCATTTAGAAATTCTGAACTACAATTTCCACCGATTTCACCAATCTTCCAGTAATACACACGTATTGAGAGAAATAGAAATGTTTATTGAGGTCTTTTTGCTGTCTGAGTAGATTATAACTGATAGCTTTTAAGACAGCCCTGGCATCTTCTTCAGGTATAGAGATTGATAAAGGTTAACTCAATGGTTTCAATCATTAGTAAGTGCATTATCACTTTATACAGCTCTCCACAGCTGTCAGTCACTGGGCTTATATTTGGCCTAACTTGCCGCTGGCAACTCTCAGTGGCAGCAAGACATTACAGTCCATGCAAAGCATTGTCACATTGCAGAGTTAAACTGCCGAAGGATAAGATGCACCCTTAGTTCATTTCTTGGTCAAATACAAAGGCAATAAATAAAAGCTACATTTTACAGTTTCTGCAAGGGTATGTAATTAATTTTTACTCCTGGCATTATACAGACATAAAACCACAAACGTAAATCACATATTCAGCCTGTCGCACACATTTAAAACAGAACAGCTAAATAAAACAGGTGAAACACATCTATGTGAGCTGCCAAAATATTTGTGACTCTGGCCACACACACACAGCATAGCCAGGCAGGGGACTCCCCTTTCTCTGTTAAAACGTAAGTTATATAATGAAAATTGCGCCCCCCAGCTGATGAAGGATTTAGGCTTGTTTGGTCAATGTTCTGATCTAACAGAGTTAGGCCTCATTCACACAACAATCGTCCGGCCCGTACAGCTCCGAGCTGCGTGCACGGCCGTATCGCTCAGCTCCCGTGAAGGACAGGTGCTGCGTGTGATTAGTACGCAGCCCCCGTCCTACTCTATAGGACTACATGATCGTACACCCCCCTACGCTCACCTCAAGTGCAGGTCCATATGGGTGCGTGTTTCCTTGCTCGGATGCAGACAGGATCCATCCTGTCAGCATATGAGTATGCTCACCCGTACCTGCACGGACGTGCAGGGCAGGTGAGCGTAGTGCGGCGGAGCTGTACGTGCTGGCTGATTCCCGTGTGAATGAGCCCTTAAACTTACACGTGGCAACTAGCAATCTAGTTCTCAGCCTTTTGTGCATTAATAATTGTTGCATTAAGGCAACCCATTCTTTTGAAAACGGCTGCCTAATGCACCACAACAAACCAAAAATTGGACTGCTGCACTGCAACACATGTGCATTGTGAAAAAGCACTGGGATGCCATTCAAAATGAATGGCATCGCAGCACACCAAGGCATATATGGTGTGTTGTAAATGGGCCCTAAATCATTCATCAGCTGTAGGAGGAGGGAGCCACAATTTTTATGATTCAACAACTACCTGGAGTTGGGCATTGAGGAATAAAATGGTGTTACTTCCCTGCCTTATCCTGCTGCATTTTGGTGCCTTCCCCTCCTGTAACCAAGTGTACAGTGTTAGTATAACAGCACTGGGCAATGCATAAAGCTACATTCACACAGGAACGGTTGTCCTTGCGTATTTGTCCGTACGAATACCCGTTCTAAACATAAAAAAAGAATGCATTGCAATGTGCATTGTTCCGATTTTTATGGCGGCCGCGCGGTAAAAAAAACTGTGTTTAAAATCCATTAAATTTTATACTAAGGTGCCTCTGGATTTTGCATACTTTTAAAGGGTGCAGTGACTAAAAAAAAAGGTTGGAAAACGCTGCACTAAACAGAACGGAACAGACTAGCAGGTTCCTGATCCTCGTTTTTCCTAGTAAGAGTGCTTTAGTGTAGGAGATTAGAAGTGGCTTAGACATAACACCGATTTAGGTATTTCTGCTTGTTCTATGCAAAATACATTTAAAGTCCATTCCACCTTTGATAGTGATTAGCATAATGTGTGGTAATGTAGAGGTGCAGTGATGATGTATATGTGTGCACATTTTCATGACTCACATTGCATGCTTTCCTCATTTTTTAATAAACTTTTTATTAGGCCTGAATCCTAGGAATTCTAAACTCAGTCTCAGGAAACTCAGTCTGTCTTTACAGTCTGGGGTCAGATAGTAAAGCAGGCTGTATACAGCTGCCACCCTCCCTGTGATTATGTGTAACACTATCACTAAACACCATCTCTGCCTTTACACACAATGCACTGTCTGGGGGG
>NW_017306366.1:448251-494047 GCF_000935625.1 Nanorana parkeri
GGGGGTAGAAAGAGCTCAGTTGTAATATACACACACTGCTTGCAAAGCAGAGACAGCCATTTCCATGAGAATATGAAGAGGAAAGCTATCAAAAAAGAAAAAAGTTTCTGTGTTCATATACAGCAACTGCATATGCCTGCTTCATATACACTCTGTGTACATTCCTGGCATATGTATTTTAAAGATACCTCTGCAAAAGGTGAAAATGGTCTTTAAATACATTTAAAACTCAACTCCAGAAAAAACAATTTTTTTGCAGTTTTGGATAAACTTGCAAACGTACTGTGTAATTGTTGGTGTTATATCGTATGGTAAAGGTAGGCCTTTTTCCTTTGCTTTAATACACTTTTTCTCAAAAAAAGACATATTAAAATGCCCTACGAATACATATCAGCATGCATGTGAATCGGAACCCTGACATGTTAACTATACTTTCTAAAGATACTGCAACTTTAACATAATGCATTGCAACAGACTCAGGTTCATTAGCTAGTGATCAGGTGCAGCTAAAAGCCAATGACATTTCTGCTTAACCCTCAGCATCCCACACCATCAGAGTCAGTAAATTTAAAGTGAACAAGGAAAAAAGGCTCTCCTTGGGAGTCACGACAATGCTTCCTATCAAGTGCTGACACTATCAATAAGCAATCAATACCAGTATTCACGCAGAGTGACAGGAAATAAATAAATATTTATACCACATAACCTGTATCAATGCAGCACTATTTCTACCTTGTCAATATCTGATTAACTTGAGCAATGGCTTCTCGTTTTCTTTTAATGATTAATAACGAGTGATATTAACCCTACAGCTGCAGAGAGCTTACCTATCACCAACAATTTGAAGCCGGTCATGAATCCAAAGATACCTATATTGTCTAGTTGTTATAGTGTTTGAGCAGACTCTGGGCCCAACATATAAAATCAAAACTATGCAAAATACTACTCTAACTACGATCAGCCAGTTTTTTATATTTCATTTTGATGACACAGGTCTGGAGGATCAAACCTGAAATATTATTGGCTGTTTGAAAAAAAACACCCTATTATTGCTTTGCTCCATTCTTTATAAATTAGCCCCACGGTCTGTATTCATTAGGTGTGTGTGATCAGTGGTGCATAGCACTAACCATGTAGATTACTGGTCTCTACATGGTGGAGTTAGTGTCTACTGGGTGAGTAAATGGAGAGTGTGTCTGATAGATGTGTGTTTAGTGGGTGAGGAAGAACAGAGGACGGAGGGGGAGAGGAGGGGCAGCTTAATTGTCTTCTTGACATGCTCAACTATGACGACTTGATTCATGAAATGCCGATGAGTCTTGGAGGGGGTCACGGAGGGAAGGCGTTGAGATAATTAAGATTTCAAGCGTCTGAACAAGGAAGGGAAGTGAGCAGCAGTTAGGAAATCAATAAGACCCTTTTATTTGCAGTGACACAGATGTCTTGGCCAATTGATCCTAATAGGCAGGCTTGATGGCATTGGGCAGCTGCCTCCCTAGAGCAGCCAGAGGGAGCCTGCTGCTTCTCATATGTGAAAATCCCACGCGTCGCTTTATACAGGCAACAGAGCTGGACCAGGGATAGTTACACAAACATTAGAAGTGCCAGATGCAAAAACCAGCACAAAGGATGTTTCAATTGCGAATGTCCTCTCTAATGCTGCAAGGGGATCAATGGTAATCTCCCTACTGTAAAACTAGAACCAACACTTGGTTAATTACTGTTACTTTTTTCTGCGGCATTGAGGAAAACAAAGGAAAACATTTTCAATATTAGAAGGTCAAACACTCAGCACTATTATATCAGTTTGTCGTGACCCTTGCATATCACTTAAACAGCAGCCAGCTGTCAATCAAGTCTAAGACGAATTTATCTGCAGTATACAGGAGCACATCACTGTGTGGTATCGCTCGTTATGCTGCGATCACCATGTGGATACAACTGACATTGCTAATGGGGACAATCGGTCCTCATTCATGTCTATATGACCAGAGACTACACACCAAATGTAGGTCAGGATAAGCCTAAGGTATGTGCTACACACCTGACTCGGCTGAGGGCAGATGGCGCAATAGGAACTGCTTAGTGTTGTAGCCACCATACAGTTATCAAGCAACAAATGCTCCTGTACCTACACAGCCCGAAAGTAGGCACACGCATACTAGTTGTTAGAGGGATAGAGAAATTGCGTTTTACATAAAGGTACTGTGACTGTGTATATAAAATTATTTTCTTTTATAGAAGATATTGACAGGCAGTTTCAACCCACATGCTTTTAATCTCTTCCCAAAGGATTGACTAGCTTGTAGGACATTTTTCTGACCTTACATCAAATCTCTTGTCACCAAAGCTCTACAAGGTTGATGTCTGAAGAATGTGCCAGCTGGTTCATCAAACATAGTACTCCGACATGCTGTTCCTTTACCAAATTGGTCTACATAAGCTTAGACATATGGTTTGTATCATGCTCCTGCTGCATGACGAACTTTCCCATAATCAAGTACTGACCACATGGGATGGCATGGCATTGTAAAATAAAGTGGTTACCTTTCCGGTTCATTATTCCTTGCACTCTATATAAATCTCCTACCCTACCAGCACCAGGGAAGCCCCCATAGCATTACATTTCCTCCACCATGTTGGACAGAAGGCAATAAGCACTTCCTCTCCAACATCCTTTCATTTGCTTTGCATCTCACATACAGAATGTTCTACTTGAGCTAAAGACCTCAAATTTACAGGTATTCATTAAATCAATAATACAGGTAGCCCTCAGTATTTGCCTGTTCCATTTCAAAATAATGCCCTTTTTGGGTGGTCATGTGACTGCCATTAAAACCACTGCAGAGTTTGCACCTTCTAGTGTATCCTTTCTCCGCAGACCTCAGCCGCGGAAGGATATGCAGGGGACCTCTGTACAACTCCACATGGCGGAGGATCACAGCTCGGGAAGGGGCTCTTCTCAGTGAGATAACTGTGGATGATTAAGAGACTTGGAGGCACACAGAGGTACACTTGGAGATATGGAGGTGCTCAGAGCCACACTGGGAGCACACTTGGATATGAGCTGGTGGCACAGGGATACACATGGAGATACTGTACACATGCAGATAGACATGCTGGGGGCACAGGGGTACACTTGGAGCTACAGAAGAGCACAGGGGTACCCTTGGTGATACACATAGGTGCATGCTGGTGGAACAGGGGTACACTTGGACACATGGAGGTTCTTCAGTGGCTGTCTCTCCTCACTTTCTCTCTTTCCTGGCTGTCTCGCCTCTCTCTTCTGGATGCATCTCCTCGCTCTCCCTCTCCTGGTGGCACTCGCGGAACTACCAGTGTTCGCAGCAGTCGCAATTGCGACTGGGCCCTGGAGTTCTGCCACTTGGGGGGGGAGGCCCAGCGAGGAAGAAGAGGGCCCCCCCGAGATCGTGCTGCTCTTTACCTGCCGCACAGGCACCCGCAGCATGTACGAGTGGCTGTGCAGCGGGGATGGAAAGGCTGTCACCAGTCCCGCATAATGTGCTGCAGGCACCGCCAGGCAGGCACGTTCTGTTATGTGAGGACCCTCTCCTCTTAGCCCCGCCCCTTGGCCGCCGAGACGAGGAAGAGGGCCCTGCAGGAGAGGAAAGGTAAGTCTGGAATGGGAAGGGGGGCGCGGGGAAGTGTGGGGGGGATGCTGGTGATTTTATTATAATGTATTGCTGGGACTTGTAGTCCCGCATAGCTGGTGGTATTCGGCATTGCTGTATAATCATTATACAGCAATGCAGAATAGCTCCAACTATGTAGGACTACAAGCCCCAGCAATGCATTATATTTTTAAGTAGGGATACACCAGTGCCAATTCTTGGCATTTTCACGAGTACTCATACTCGTGAAAATGCCCCAACAGATAGCGGTGTTCTGTCGAGAACGCCGACGTAGTCAAATTTGCCGACCTCAGCATCTGCGCTTGAGCACAGACCAATATTATCGAGGAAACCGGGATTTATTCACAAAGTATTTTGTTTAATTTGTTAATTGTGACTGTTAATAATATTCCATCTGTCATTTACTGCCATGGACGGCATATTATTAACGGTCACAATTAACCATTACAAACAAATACTTCGTAAATAAATGCCGGTTTCCTTGTTAATCCCGTCTGTATGTAAGCGCAGATACTGGGTCTGCGTTCTCAACAGAACACCGGCACTAAAATTTTAAACAAGTGGCTGCCTGAGGTCCCGCGCTTGCTGGGGACCTCAGCAGCCTTCTTGTTAACCATGCGGTGCCATGGCGGTTGGGGGGGGGCCTTCCTGGTTTCTTGCACCGGGGCCCTGAAGGTTCTAGTCAAGCCTCTGCCTGGTGGTCTCCTCCTATTTTATACTGTGTACAATACTGTTTAGCATTCATAACATTCATTTCAAAGCTTTAAATATAAATGTATTATGTCATCTTTGAGAGAGACCTGGAACCTAACTTCCCTTTGACTTACATTATATACTGGTTTTCAATCAGTTTCTATTTACAACCATTACTTCAGAAGCCTAACCCTGGCATAAATTGAGGGCTACCTGTACTCTTTCTGTTTTCCACTCAATGTCTGTATTCTTTTACTCATAATAAACTATTTTTTTTAGTTGCCAGTTTCAGATATGGCATTTTTTATTTTTTTACTTCTAAGGCCAGTAAAATGTCAGACTCTTCTCCTTTTGGTCGCAGATGACACCATTACTGTTTCTGTTAAAGGCAGCAGTAAACTGAAAAGCTGTATGACACCTACTTCTCAAACTGCAAATTCTGATGTACATATTTTTTCATGCAGCTGCATATCTGAGCTTTTTGCTTCAGTCTCTATCCTGCTTATACTCTTCTCTCAAAATAGTAGTGGTCACCTGTGTACAAAATCTTTGACTTCCAGCCAGGGGCGGACTGGGCCAGGGGGCAGGGTGGCAATTGCCCCCTGGGCCTCTGTGCTGCCTTTAAAAACGGCCGCTGCCCGCGGCCGTCAGGGGGCCTGTCACTGGCCCCGCTAAAAGGATTTCACGGCCGCCGCTGCAGTGGCTCACGGTGGCCGAAAACCAACTAGTATGTTTTGCATTGGGGATGACAAGTGAAGCATCACACTCCATGCTGACATTGTACCTGGTGGGAACTAAACCCAAGATGTCAGCATTACAAGGTCACAGTGCTGCTCACTAACCTACCATAACCCTTTGTACATAAAACATTTTAGTCTTGCAAGCCTACACACAAGCCTACAATTTGCCCCCTGGGATAAAAGTTGCCAGTCAGCCCCTGCTTCCAGCCAATCTGGCACATGGAATAATCCTTATTTTGCAAATTAAGCTGACAGATTTCTTGAGAAAATGGTTACATTTTAGCCTTTTTTTAACCTGAAAATAAACTTTTGGAATGCACATTGAAACCCAAAGTAAGCCAATTTACTTGCTTTCTTAACAACAAAACAGGATTTAGCTATTATTTAGCTAACACAAGTAAGTTTTTTTGCAAAACCCATATCACCATGATTAATTAGGCATGAGCGAACAGAGTTTACCATTAAGGTGCCCATACACCTGATGATTATCGTACAAACGTGGGTGATTCCGTAATCGTACTATAATCGTAAGGTTGATGAACAGCGCGCGACCGCATTTACTGTGGTACGATTTTCATATAACGAGCACGCTAGAAAACCCACCGAAAATCGTACGAAAGCCGCACGACCCGAGTTGCGCAAGCGCACACTGCCCGCTCACCATTGCAATCATCTGCAAGCCCTCCCCTCAGCGGGGAAGACTTGCGATGATCACAAGTACGATCTGCCTATCCATGATGGACAGGTCGTACGAAATTTTAATCACCTTTCAACCATCGCACAATGAAAGTCGTGCAATGGTTGTAAGGTGTATGGCCACCTTTAGGGCACTGGTAAATAGGCTGCAGTCATTATGTGAATAATAACCTATAATACATTATCAATCAGTCATTTTCAAGCAGCAGTATCCAATAACAACATTAGTTATATCTTGGCTAAATTTGTAATTATATCTAAACATACACACACACATAGTACACACTCACTGGCCGCTTTATTAGATACACCTCTTCAACTACTCATTAACACAAATATCTAATCAGCCAATCACATGATAGTAACTCAATACATTTAGGCATGTAGACATGGTCAAGATGGTCTGCTGAAGTTCAAACCGAGCATCAGAATGGGGCAAAAAGGGGATTTAAGTGACTTTGAACGTGGCATGGTTGTTGGTGCAAATAGTTAAGTATATCACCAGCACACCAAAGTAAAAATTTAACGAGTGTTCATTTTATTGATGTACCCACATCTCGTCATAAAACAACGTTTCGGGCCACTCAGGGTCCCCTTCATCAGACATGAGGTTGCTGTTGGTGCAAGACGGGCTGGTTTGAGTATTTCAGCAACTGCTGATCTACTGGGATTTTCATACACAACCATCTCTCGGGTTTACAGAGAATGGTCCGAAAAAGAGAAAATATCCAGTGAGCGGCAGCTCTCTGGGCAAAAATACCTTGTTGATGCCAGAGGTCAGAGGATAATGGCCAGACTGGTTCAAGCTGATAGAAAGGCAACAGTAACATACATATCAGCTTGTTTAGAAGCTGCTTCTAGAATCAAATATTGATAATTTTTCTTCTCAATTCCACTGACTCTAAGAAAATTAGTCAGGAGGAAGTATGAAAAACAAAACATTGGTTAACAAGCAGCCAGGGAGTCAATATTATAGAAAAAAGGATTGGATAAGGGAACCGCCACACGGTTATTAGATATGGTTCTACGGAATCATCATGTCCAGTCATGTCTCTGCTAACAAAATCATTTTCTCATGTCCCTACAACCTGTATTTGTTGGAATAGTTACAGGCTCCAGTGCCCAGGATGTAGGTAACATTACAGCACACTTCATCATGAAGGACACAGGTCCATGCATTTTTTTTGCACAGCGAGAGGCTCCGCACTGCAAGCTATTTATTGGCAGACTGGTAGATGTGTCTGCATAGATTTACCTGTTGGTCTGGGTGCCCCAAAGACATAATAGCTGTATATGACAAACATCAAAGTACTGCCCATATACAAGTAACAACCCCCTGTTGCTATTTTTTAGTGCTACAACCTGGAATTAAAAAAAATATATCTATTTTTTTTTGTTGCTGAAATGAAAGTTTATTCCATTTCTTTGTCAAATACGGGTAAGAGTTGTCCCATGGACTGTTTTCCTCGAGTCAGCTGTTGATCTCTGTTCCGGAGCTACCATTGGCTTCTTGGTTGTGTCTCTGACTGACTGCTGTTCATGCCCTGTCACTGGGTTTGGAGGATGGCCTCTATAGGCAGTTGAGCTAAATTATTTTCATTTTGGATTTAACAGCGTTCTAGGGTGTGCTAAAAGTTTCATAACCTAACCTTGACTGGTGCTTCTCTTTACTCAAGACAAACTTTATCCAAGACTTGTTTGGATACCTCCTAGGTCTTCATGACACGGTTTGGTGAGAAGTATTTTCTTATAAACTTTGGGGCCTTCCAGAAACTGTATTTATTGTGAGGTCATGTGACGTTTATATTATAGACTGGTGGACCCAACTAATTGTGTGGAGAGCAGCTGGTTGCACCATAGCCGGTGGTATCAAAAATGAACTAATTGTGTGGAGAGCAGCTGGTTGCACCATAGCCGGTGGTATCAAAAATGGGATAAAAACGTACACAATCAATGTTTTTCAGGGTTTCTTTTTAATTATTATTTTTTTTAAATATTTTTTTTCCACCTGAACATTATGGTCAGTTTTACATAGATCAGGAACACATCTCAATCTAATCCAAGCTAAATAATAGTTATGCAACTCTGGCGCGACATTGGAAGCGAGTAGAAACCCCTAGTTTATATGTTGTTATCGAAATACTGAATATTCAGGCCCACTTTCAAATGCTCCATGCAAAAGCCCATTTCAAATGGGATACATTTAATGCCAACTGGTTATGCTGGATGAAAGACCATAGATGTACTATACGTACCACATGATATCCAACCAGGTCCTACTGCCTGTCGTTTATAGCTACCTCACAGATTTCGTCCCCCAGCTAAGCCTTTTCCTAAAATGTTACTGAAAATATTTATTTGACCTACACTTGCTTGTACAAGCCTCTGTCTAACAGTGTACCTTATACCGACTAGTTTTACTTTAAAGTCTAATTTACATTCAGGTAATATGGCAAATTGCATAGACCCTTTCCATAGTCTTGTCCTTCCCTCCCCCTACATGTTTAGCTCCCTGTCCTTATCCCCTACCAGATAATTAAAATATCTAACTGTAGTTCATACCCCAGTCAGTGTTGAGGGATAGGCATGGTACTCTATGCCTTTCCCTCTCTTTTTTATTTTTTGTTATTTTATGTTGCATTCCCTACTTATACAGAGGTTTAGGCCTCTTTCTTTCCGCTGACTAGCGTATTGAGATGACTGTTTGTACATGCAGGCTGATAAGTCCTCTGAAACTACCGATCTTACTGTTATGTCAACATGTGTATTCAACCTACTGTTTTGGACTCTGTATGCTCCTGCTCTTTATACTTTATAATTTTTGTATATATAATATATTTTTATTGTTATGCAAGTATGTTAACCTGCCCCATTGAAGAACACCAGCCAGGATCATAATCACCTGTACACAGGTGTAGTAACATGCCCTCTGTCTTTTTCACATACTAAAACTAAAAAAAAATAATTGAAAAGGCTGAAGGTCTCCTTTAAGGGCACAACTTACCTGTCCATTGGCTAAAATCTTTTTCAGCTCTGCAGAGGTTTTTTTTAAGCTGTAAAATAAAAAAAGGACATAACACCATGGTCATTACAATGTCGAAATAAAGACTGCCCCATCCATCTATCTGTAATACACAACCAGTAGCTCAGGAGTTACATACTCTTCCCTCTGATACTGGTGCTCAGTACTGAAATTCTTCTCCTATCTGAGCATCTGCTGTTTTATGTACATCCAATATGTATGCCAGATGCCATCAGATGCATTTCATTTCATTTCATGGAACTGGTTAAAGTAGATAGAAACCCTAACTGAATGGCATGGAATTTGCTAAAATAGTATATCAAACAATTGCCATTTTGTCAATAAAATACTTCTGTTTCCATTCCTTGCCTTTGTTGCATCTCAGTGCTGCTAATTTCTTGCAGCCACGTTCTGTCTGCATGCATGCACTCCAACAATGGCGGCATAACATTTCACAGGGAGGGTTTCTGGATGGCATCAATGGTGCGACCTCTTGTGTAATATGTAATAAACCAGACATCTCCATTGCAAACCCATGTTACAGGGTGACAAAATAGAAGCACAAATGAGTGACAAGCACAGAGCGTTGTCATCCTATAACAGGCATTGCCTAAAAATAACCCTTCATGGGAGGATCACCAGGTATAATTTTAAAAAACATTCATGATTTAAAAATACTTTTGAAATTAGGTTAAACTTTGGTTTTACATGGATTTCAGGATGCAACCTTTTGTACTTTGTGTGGCTCAGTTACACTTATTTCATACTTGCAGTAGTAGAATACTGTATTGTGTTAGCCATCGATTATTGCAGAAAGTTTGGAGTTCAAGGGCTAGTTCACACCTAACCCAGTGCGTTCCGGCAAGGTTAGTGGCTGGAGCGCACTGGATCACATAGATGAAGTCTCCCAGCGATCTGGGGCCGGAGGGGGCGTGGTGGTGCATTCAAGTCAATAGCACTGGATTAGGCATGAACCAGCCCTTAGTGAAGTAAAAAGTTTACTTAGTAACCAAGCAAAGTTTGCAAACATAACTTATTAGAGATGGAAGCTTTCCAGATTCCTTAGATCCCTTCATCAGACTTTATACATTTCAAAGGGATCTGCCAAACTGTCCTAAGGAATCCCGAAAGTCACTAATAACTTAAAGCCCATTTCCCCTTTTGCAGCCAAATGGGGATAAGACCTATTTTATATTTGTTACATGTAAAAATACTTGCTAAAACTTCACTTTTCTTCTCCTTTCCTTCTTTCTGCACTAATTTCATACTTGAATAAGTCTAATAGGCAGGGCTTGAAAAATCCACTCGTCTGCGACGAGAGGACGGCGGAGCCCGGCGAGCAGCTTCCCGGCCGGCCGTTGTAATTACACGGCCGACCGGGAGCTTTACATTCAAGCGATCGAGCAATCACTTATGTTACCAGAAGCTGTCACTGCTGTTGCCGGTCCCGAGATCCGCTGTGCCCGATGTGGCCGGGACCGGCACGGCTCTGTGACAGGAGATCAAACGGAGATCAGTACACGATCTCCCTTTGATCTCCTCTCAGTCCCCAAATGCAGGAAGTGATGTAAATGACATCACTTCCTGCATTCAGTGTCACTCTCCAGCTATAGAAGCTGATGAAGCAGATCTCTGCTTCATCGTTTCTCTGGGGGTCCCTACGTGACATTAGGGGTCTTGGAGACCCCTGATGTCTTCATAAACAGGACCTGTCATGTAAATTGGCTATCACATGGGGGGGCTTCTTAGCCCCCCATGTGATAGCAATAAAGTTGTGTAAAAAAAAAAAAAGTAATACAAAAATGAAAGAAGCATTTTAAAGTCCTCCGACCCCTACCACATGCACATGCAGATATGCGCCGGGTGCGCCTACGTGTGAAAACAACTATTGCGCCTATTGTGCTGCACACGTTAAATATAACCGCGAACGTTGCAGTGTGAGCAATAATTTTAGGGCCATTAATTACTGATAACACTAAACTGATGAGCGGTAAAAGCGTTTTAAGCGTCGCCTATGGTCAATTTTCAGTGTGGTAGTTTTTTGCAGGCTCACGCAATTTTAAGGCTTGACATGTTTGGTGTCTATTTACCCGACGTGACCCCGTCTTTTATGTTTAACCAAAACTATGGGTAAGAATAGATGTTTTATAACATAACTTAGGGAAACTTTGTTTTTTTTAAATTTACTGTACTTTTTTCATTATATAGTGAAAAATAACCCCCCGTGGTGATATTATATACCACCAAAAGAAAGCTCTATCTGTCCCCAAAAAATGTTAACATAAATTGCAAGGCTATAGTCCGGTCATGCTGACTGGTGACATTTTTGACTGACTGGTGAGACACCCTAACATTTTTCAAGCCCTGCTAATAGGCCTCATTTACACTGGGGGTGCACGCCCATAAACAGCCTATCCCTTGAGGGACAATCTGCGCCCAAGTGCGAACACCCGTACGGATGACAGTGTACAGCCGCGTCAACCCATAGGAAAAAACAGGCTACTGCGCGCAATCACACCAGCACCTCTCCCTCCTGGGATCGGCTGTGCACGCCACATGTACATGTACACCCAGTGTGAATGAGGCCTTAAGCTGTCCAAGCTGCTTTAGATACCGCAGCTTAAGCATTACTTGGCTTATTTAATTTAAGGCAAAGTTCTATTGCAACCAGTCAGAATTAACCCAAAGCGGTATAATTTAACTATCTGGCACTCTACGGATCCAGTCACACTTGTGTTTGCGTTAACGCGCATTACCACATGACCTGGCAACACGCCTCCTCTATGTGCAATGCGGTTCCATTCATTTTGAATGGCAGTTCAATGCATTTTAAGAGTAGAGCCTAATGCCCCAAAACACAGTGGGGGTAATTTATCAAAACGGGAGCAGACAGAATCTGGAGCAGTTGGCCATAGTAACCAATCAGCTTCTCTCTTCAGTTTGTTCAGTTAACCTTTGAAAATTAAAGAGAGAAGCTGATTGGTTACTATGGGCAACTGCCCAGATTCTATCTGCTCCAGTTTTGATAAATTCCCCTCAATGTATATATTGTGGTGCGCTGCATTGCATGTTTTTTCATCCGTTGGCAGACCATTCAAAATACATGGGATACCTCAACGCACATTAAGGCATGCCATAACACAAGTTTACATGTGTGCTTTGATACACTGCAATGGAACAGTTAAGTGTAAATAAGCCCTCAAGGGAAAATATGCCTGCTGGAGTAGCCAGGTGTGCAATAGACTTGTGTCTGTCTAAAAGTGAGGACAAAATACATAATTATTTCAAGCCCTAAGCAGCGCTCAATACAATAATGTACTGATGTAGTAGGTCACGCTTTGGTTACCTTATTAGCAATCCACGTTACTATTATTTCCTCAGCTTTTAAATAGCTCCCAGAATGTTTTAAGGATCACACATATTCACAGTGTACTCACTTCTCTTTTCACAAACAGCCCTGGAGGAAAGCTGTAGTAGGATCATCGGACTCATTCTAAATATAAGTCGGCTGTGTATACCCTTACCTATTGCTGGACATACTGTCTGATATGGAGCTGTTGCAGTTATTAGATGTTCCGCCTCTGGTATTCACCTACAGCCAAAGCAGAAGAACAGGAAAAATTGCTGTAAGTGGCTTGCAAAGGGTCAATGAACACATACAGTATATACACATCATCATTTTGTGGAAACAAATCTTCAAGGAAACCTGTACCAAGAGAAACAGAAAGGCTTGCATACCTTCTGAAAATGTTAATTGCCTGGCTGTCTCTGGTCTCCATACTTTTAGACCCGCTGAACTTGTTCAAGGAAGCAGCTAATGAAGTCCATGGAAAGTCAGATCTACGCGAATGCATATTTGTACCAGGTCAATGCATTTTGCAAGCCTTTTGGTCAGCATAATAGGCAGGCAAAAAACATGTTCAAAAGGAGAGTTCAGCGATAGCAGCTATATATAGTCTAAGTAAAAGTTTATTTTAAAATATTGAATGAAATGATCAGAAAATACATTTTAAAATGTATGTGGTATAAGGAGAGGATACTTAAAGCCCATATACAGGCAAACAAAAAGAAAGTACACCCTTAACTCCAGCCCTTGACAACAACAAAAATCACTCAACCCTTGTAGTGCAGGGGTAGCCCTACTCTAAGAAAGGCAAAGAAGGTGTACGCAGGTGGAAATGAAGCTGCTGGCTCTCATCACTTGCAGAATAGCAGCCAAAGTTCTTGCTAAACTGCTGGTGACAGTCATGTTGCCAATTGATTTCAAGCATAGCTAGTAGTAGTTAGCCACATTTAACTGGACTTGTCTGTAAGGTTGGAGACATTTTGCAGCTTATCTGAGCCAATTCTTCAGTTCTAATGAGTGTCAGGAACATAGCCTAGTATGTATATCCACACAGGTAGTACATTTATCTTATTCCAAGCACCGTGGAATGTGCCAAGGCAGAGTTTGACTGTTAGAACAAAAGAGCTTTTTAAATGTGTGGGTACTATTTGAGTGGATGCAATAAACACATTGCAGGCTAGAAATTCTGCACATATGTGTTCCAAAACATGGCCTTCTATTATTTGGCCACAAAAGCCAACTGTAGGGTGGTGGGGCTGGTCAGCGACAAGCTTTCTATCATCCATATAGGATGCAGTAAGCTTATACAGAATGTAAGAATGCACACATTATTTCATACATATAACAAGAAGTGAATGTAAAAATATGTACCCAAAACATTACTTACATGTGTCCTTCAACCTGGGAAAGCAATGCATAAAACAACAAATACAACTATCGATACCTACAAATGGTCATATATGGATTATATGATTTTATTGTTAATTATTAATGGACCTGAGCTAAAGAAATTAAATTGTAAGCTTTGTCCAATGGATCATTTCCTAGGACTTGCCGCTGCAGTTGTACAGTAAGCCTGGAACTTCATTAATACCATACAATAGTTCTTGAAAACCAATAGTAAGGGGATTGCGTCCTCTTAAGGGGAGATGGTCATGGTCCTTGTATTGATTTCTTTTTGCCCATTGTGTGCTGGGGCACTTGAGGCTCCCTAGAGGGAATGTCAGAGTGCCTTTAGCCTTAAGGTGGCATACACATATACACAGACATACTGTATATGTGATCACAGACAGCACTTTATTAGTTGTGCGATCAAAAAAAGGAGAGGACCACTGGGGGTGAAGAACGTTATTTGAATTCCAAGGAAGAAAAGCAATGGGTTAAATAAAAATCCACAGTGAAATCTTGGGGTGCTAGCAGGTGATTGGAGAGCGGGAGTGAGTGGAAGGCAGGTATGCCCATAGTTCAGGTTTACTTTAATCTTAAAGAAGCAAAAATCTTCTGTGTGCACAATCCAATGCCCTTCTCCTTCTGAAATTAAAGTGATGCTAAACTCAGCAGATGAATCTTAAAATGCTTTCAAGAACCTTAACGATTAACAAAAATTGGTGCTGACACTGTCCTTCCTTCTGGAGGGGGGCTACTTTTGTTCCCCATGGTCCCTGTGTGTGTTGCAAAGTAGTCACCGCTCCAAGCTCGGTCTGTGATGGACTACAATCTCATGTTTAGTTTGCTAATTTGTATTGAGATTGCAGTCCATCACTGGAGTGAGCTTGGAGCGGTGACTACTTTACAACACACACAGGGACCATGAGGAACAAAAGTATCCACCCTCCAGAAGGAAGGACAGTGTCAGCACCAATTCAGAGATGATTTGAGGATCTACAGCTGGGTGATACACAAACAAGATACATTTTTGGTAATAGTTTGGGTATTTGAATGCATTTTAAAGATTTAACTTCTGAGTTTAGGGTCACTTTTAGGCTCCGTTCGGACATTAACGGTTTTCTGCGTGTACTTGTACATGCAGAAACGCGCTAAACATAAAAAGCAATACATTCCAATATTTCTTGTTCACACTTGTACGACATCCACGCAGTACAAAAACGCACATCGCATAAAAAAGTCCAAGCACAATATTCTGGGCGGATTCCGCACGTTCCAGCTATAGCAAATAACTGAAAACATGTGGAATCCGAGTGCATGTTAAAATTTGCGCGTTTTCGTACTGCACGGAAAATGCAAATGCTATGTGTGAATGGAGCCAAAGGCGTATTACTCCTCCAACTGATAGGTGACTATAGTAAAAACACTGAGAGCTGATGTATTGCTTCATTAGTACCCACTTCTCCCCCAGCCTGATGATTGGACAATGAGAGAGCAGCAGCACAGTGATGAAGTCATCCCTCTGCTTTTCCCTCCCATCTAGATGTTAAGTGACAAGCGCTCCATCTTTAAATGATTAAGCCAAGATGAGCTGATTGTCTATAACAAAAGAAAGGTCTTCCTGTACAAGTGCTGGTGCCTTAACCAACCAAATCAGGGAGGAAAGTCACAGAGAGTCTGGAAATGCAGCTATTAGGGCAATGATGGGCAGATTGAGTACATTCTTGCCCATTTGTAAGAAACCTGAATTTTAATACAAACATAAAAGGAAGAATCCAGCTGGTTTATACTGGCGACACTGGCAGTTCCTCTTTCCCTATTATTATGCATGTGTCCCATAGACGTAACCTGACTTGATGCCTAAAATATATTATTTCATATTTATGAAACAGTGAATCTGACATTCGCTGCATGTGAATTAATCACTATAATTTCAAACATATGCACCAGGAAGATGCACATGTAGTGCATGTTTGGTAAATGTCACATTCACTGCTTTATATCTATAACCTATATGTGAACCAAAAAATAAACCGTAAGCCCAACCCTAATTCTTCAGTTTACTAGTATCCGTGGCCACCCAGAGATCAATTCATTTAGCTCTTAAAGTGGAATGATAATAAAACACTAAATAAAACTCTGTTAACTATTCTTGATGGGCTGAATCAATAAAATGTTGCTCCAGGCTCCCTTCAGTGCTGCATACATAACATAAAGACATTTAGTCATGTGATATGTGTTAAAGAATAGTAGATTGGCTGATCCTGCTCTTCAGCAGAAGTCAAGTGACCAAAGGCCTAGGCGTATGGCCACGTGACCTGCACTAGAGATTGCTTTACACAGCATTTTCTCTGGTAAAGGTTAAAAATTCAGCATGTCATTTCAGTATACGTCTGATTTAAGTCACTACTTGCCTGTAATTTGTATATCACACTGCAGAGCAGGACTGAGGGTCAGTACTCTACTGCACACCCCAGGTGAGAATAGATTGAGCAGAGTGAAGACCTATTCATTGTGGTGATGCTCCAGTGTCCAGTAAGCAGCCTAAGACCAGGCTGGGCCTGTGTTGTATTAACTGCAGTGTATAAGCTGATGTGACAATCTGTCCATGAGGTGTAGCCAGGGTGCCCAGATAAAAAAATTGAGGACCCATTCACACCAGCCACTGCTCACAGCAGCCGATATGTGGTGCCCGGGAGAGTGCTTATGCACCGATCCCAGTACATCGCAGTGTGTACTTTTATTCAGTTCTACAGGCACAGTTGAATGTGAGACGGCTGTTCCTCATCACGCACCACTGCACTGGTGTGAATGGTGTCCATCCATGAGAAGGCAAATTGCCTCATCTTGCGTTGGGGCATGTGCTGGTTAGAAACCACCAGGGCAGCCACAATGCATGCATCTAATGTGAATGGGCCCTAACTGAACAGAATTACCAATTTTTGTGAGTGGTAGGATAATTTTCACAAAGCAATTTCAGCTGCTTATTTATCTGCTTTTAACTTGCCCGAGGTTCAGCTAGGTAATTCCACTTTCTCATGTAAATTAGGAACAATTGAATTACCGTACCTCCTCCAATCTGGTAATACCATTTTCCCAAATTCACCCGGGAAAGTGGATTTACCCTTCAATCGGGTTTTACAAGATTTTTTCTAATTCTTAAATATGTTAGACTTCAATAGCATGCAATGGGGAGGGAAAAACACGTAAACCACCACACACAAAATATGTTCTGCCAGTGAGACTCAAGCTTCAGATCTATACTGTGCTTGCAACTATCACTTTTGGCAGTAAAGGCAAGTCCTGCTTGTCAGCAGTGTGGAAGGTACAGGGTTTTTTTTTTTGACGTTTCAATAAGTGGAACACAGCATTTCAAATCCATCCAACTTTACTGAAACAATTATTGAAATTCCTACCTTGAGGCCATGTATGTTCCGCTTCCCGGGAGGCTTGCAGGCTGCAACAGTAATAGACTAAATTGTAGATCACATCGGGGCCATTTACAATTCCTCCCCCTCGCCCCCCCTTTCCCTTTGAAATGAATCGTTTAAAAAGAAATGAGAGTGACACCAAAATTAGCAGCGAGGAATGATTGAAGAGAGGCTCTCTGAGCAGAGATAGAAGTCCCAGAAGACGGGATCCTTTCTGTGAAATAACACACCCTCCTGACACCGTCTCATCTAAATTCTAATTTCTGCTTAAAAGACATAATATAAACACACACATACAGAGTAAGCTAAAACTGATTGTGTACTGCCCTTAATTCCACATTCTGGAGCAGGTGCTGCGGAACTGGGAATTCCGTGCAATAGGAAGAACTGACTATTCATATTAATATCCAGGATGTTCGCCAAGTGCTGTCTGTCAGCGCAGGGATTCTTATTAAATGTTCCTAATATCTTTTTCGCAAAGGTCAGTCTGAGCTCATTTCAGGCCACAGACAGGAGCCTTGCATATAGCATTTATATTTGAGTAGTGACACGCAGACAGCACACAGGTATAAATAATAGTGACCCCCAGGCTGAAAATGTCCTGTGAATATTCCAACCAAAATAGGGGATCCGGCGATTCAATCAGAACCACCAAAATCTAGTTAACTCTTGTTCCGCCAAACCCAAAGGCTGAACGTTCAAGATCTCATGCGCTTGTGTTTTTAGATGCATCAACCCTCCCACCCCCCTCCCATTCATTTCTTTTTTTCTTAATATAATCTTTATTTAGACAACACAAGTACAGTAGAAAGGCAAACAGTATGTCAAAAACACTTAAGTAGTAACATAAGAACAGAGCTCATACGCAAACAGAGAGAAAGGCAGTGTGGGCAGACAAGGGCCTCAAAGTGAAGGTCAACCAGCTTCTGTTTGTTTTTCCAGATCTGGCTGGAGCTGGGGGTAACTGGGTGTAAACAGACACCCACCCGTTTAGACCCGGCTGCCCATAAACTAGCAATGGGCATACGAGCGGGTCCACCTGAAAAACTGAGAGATCAGTCCGCCCATGTGAAAGGGGCCTAAGGCTGGCATACACTGACAATTTTCCTGGTTCATCCATGCTAAACAGAGAGGATAAGTGTTCTGACAGCAGCGGGAAAAAGGAATAAGCATAGTGATCACTTATAACTTACATTAACAAGTATGTTCTTTTTGATATTAAAATGTTTATTGAAGGTTTTCAGAATATAACAAAAGACATACATACAATACAGTGAGCATACATTAAGACAATCACACTACATACGATATCCAGGGTAAAGGGGGGGGGGACAGGAGACGTAGAGGTATGGGGGGACCTGGTCGGGGTGCCTTTGAGTAAGCGTGGCGCAATATGCGCATTCGGGCATGTGGCCAAACAGTGCATAACAATACAGTGATGGAACCTCTCAATGGAACATGATAATCATTTTACCGGAAGCGTAGTATGTTAGGGTAAGAGACAATAGCCAGTTTTACAGAGTTACTAATAGGAAAAAAAAACTAAAAAACAGGTTTTAAAGCAGACCATATCACGCAGATAGCATTGAGATATATTCATCCTGAGTTTTAAAGTGCAGCCATCTTGCCCAGGTCGTGTAAAAAGTGCTATATGTGTCCTTACTAGAGTGATGGAGTTCTTCCATCAGACGCAAATGATCCACCCGTGTCAACCACTCTGCCACCGTGGGTGTTTGGCTTGAGCGCCAGTGTGTGGGGATAAGAGCTTTCGCTGCATTGAGCATAAAGGGAATTACCGATCTCTTATATGAGCGCATTGAAAGGGGGTTAAGATGGAAGAGGCACAGCCAGGGGTCCGAGTGTGTATGTATACCGCTAATGGTGGAAATGAAACGGGTGACGTCCCCCCAGAACTGTTGTATGTGCGGGCAATCCCACCATAAGTGAGCATACGTGCCTTGAGCTCCACATGATCTCTAACACAGCGGGGAGTTTGCCCGGTTGATGGCATGGGTGATGGTAGGTACCTGATACCACCTAGCGAGAACTTTGAAGTTGACTTCCGTCATGTAGCTATCCGGGGAGGCAGAGGAGCACATATGCAACACCTTGGACCTCTGAGAGGGGGATAAGGGTGTTCGAAATTCCTGTTCCCGTTTCCCAAGGTATGGCAGGGGCTGGTCACCAGTAATTCCAGACAAAATCAGGTATATGACAGAAAGACCATGGCTTGTGGGAGTCGGTGACCCCAACAAGTATGTTCTGTGCTTGCTAACCGTAATTTTTAATAACACATTTGAGGACAGAAGCATTTTGTGCATGTGTGTCATCTTATTAAAAATGTTTTTTCCATCTATTGTTACACACAAATGTATCTGTATAGGAGGCAGCAGTACATGTGAAGAGACTCCATGTTTGTGTTTTGTTGATCCCTCTTATGTTACTGCAGATCTACCAAAAAGGGCCCATCGGACTGAAAACAGTAACATCTGTAATCTCGAACAGTTTTAAAAAACAAATTAAAAAATTCTCCAAGTAGTCAGAGAACACATGAGGATTGAAGGAGGAATATATATGTAAATAATATTTAAGTAATTGAAAGCAAATAGCACATAGTTACTCAAAGTAACAATAATGTAATTCGCTAATGCTGACATGTGCCCCGATATTTTATGTGAAGCATGAATGTTAATGGCAGGTCCACTTTGAGCACTTTAAAGCCTAAAACTAAAAAGGGAATATATTGCAATTTAATGGTCCTTAGGGGTTTTGGCTGCATTTGATTTCGTGTTTCAGCAAGTACCGTAAGAATGTTTTCAGCAAGTACCGAAAATACCAGTTGATCTTGCCAGAAATACAGTGTTCTTTCCACGTTTTCACCTCAGTTGAAAAGAAATCATAAACAACCTTGGTTTATCTGATTCAACATGTAATGGATACGAAGAAAGGAAGACATGTTTGAAGCCCAGCCTATATGACAACCATGGCTCCTTCAGAGACACATGGAATAATGAGTGTAGACACAAAGAAACAAGTAGCCTTATTCACGGGATCACCAGGTCAAATAAAGTGAAAAAGCTTAAAACGTGACTCTAAACTCAGGAGTCACATCTTAGGCCCCGTTCACATTGAGCGATTTATCGCGCGGTAATTCCCGCGATATCGTGGCTATTTACCGCGCGATATCGCTCTTCAATGCATCTCAATGGGGCAAAGGGTCCTGCTGTCGCGGGTCGTGTGTCGCTACAGCAGGACCCTTTTTGGAGCGGATTTTGCCGCGATTCTCGCTTGTTCAATGCAAGCATTTGCGTGATATCGCGCAAAATGCAAATCGCGCTACAAACGCGCGATTTGCGAACCGCTGAATGTGAGCGGGGCCTTAAAATGCATTCAAATACCCTAACTATTAACAAAAATATATCTTGTGTATCACTCGGCTGTAGATCCTCAAATCATCTCTGAATTGGTGCTGACACTGTCCTTCCTTCTGGAGGGTGGCTACTGTTGTTCCCCATGGTCCCTGTGTGTGTTGTAAAGTAGTCACAGCTCCAAGCTCGGTCTGTGATGGACTACAATCTCAATACAAATGAGTAAACTATACCTGAGATTGTAGTCCATCAAAGCCTCAAGCTCTTTACTAGCACACAACAATTTGTCTATTACAAAATATCTCTTCTGCCCCCCGACACTATAATATATTATGCTTTTGGCAGGTCGATCCATGAACACTCTGTGATAAGTTACCATCTTTCATGTCATTGGATGCACAGTGAATAATGGAGATGCTACCTACCCAAGCTCAGCTAGCAATAATCTAGGTGTGTAGGAAGCTAAAGTGTCGGTAACAACTGCCAAGTGACTTTCACGACATGCTGGGGAATCTGTCATGTAGTATTTGTTCTAGGGCTGTTACTGATTAAAATTTTCGTGTTTGATTAATCGAAATTCTTTTTAATCGATTAATCAATTAATTTCGATTAATTATAACGCACATACAGATCCAACTACATTGGCCTATACACATACAGCACAGCAATGAAGTAATAAAATGAACTCGGATCACACTAATCCAGCACATTATTAATCTCACGTGCCCCACTCAATATGGCCGCCGCTTGAGTGGAGCAACTCAAAATAATAACGTGCTGGATTAGTGTGATCCTAGTTCATTTTATTACTTCATTGCTGTGCTTTATGTGTATAGGCCAATGCCTTGGCTGGCGCTAGTGCAGAAAGTTTAAAAAAATTTTTTTTTAAATCGATCAAAATTTTTTTTATCGATCAAAAAGATTAACGATTAATCGAGAAATTAATCGTTAATTTGCACAGCACTAATTTGTTCATTCACTTCATTCATCCTTTAACTGAAACATCACGTGTCAGGAGATCCTATGGAAGTTTAGGCCACTTGAAAGGACAGAGCTCTTGTGACTGATGCTGTGATCTGCTAACAGCAAAAACATCCAAACCCATTTCTGATTTAACTTTTAATGGGGGCCCATCATATTATGTAATAAGAGATTCAATTTGGATGATATCAATCTACCGGGGCACAGATCTGAATGAATGGCAACTATTGTTTCACTATAAGAAGGTCTTCTTAGATTCACTCCTAATGCCAACCATACAAGCCGAGGTGACCAAGGTTTTGGGCCATGTGATGAAGCAACGGTAAGAATCTTTGGGATAAAGGAGCTCAGTTCAGCTCTATAATTCCACAACATGTTCCGTCTGTCAATGCAACATGACAAATAAAGATGATTACTATGAATATAAACACGCTCACAGGTCTTGGCTCACACAGCGCAGGCTGCTCCCTTTTCACGTCCCCTGCACGCCACAAATTGTTGTTAAAGTCACTGTCAATTTTGATTGATTGTCTTGAAGTAAAGAATTACATTTTTGCCCCCTGCTCTGTCTCGGTGGAATGCATATTTAACCCCTGCTGTGTCAGCGGAGAGTGTGCTGTGCCCCAGCTATTAACAATCGTCACGCACTCTATAATTACTGCACACATCAATAAGCCTTTGTGCAACGCAGCAAGATGTGAAGTAATGTTTCAGCGTGGGCGGGCATGCAGCAGGGAACAGGTGCAAGACGTCCTGATTTTGTAGCTGTGGAATGCGTGTGTAAACGTTTGTCAGGCGTGATGCTGGTATACATGCAAATGCACTTTATGAATAAGCAGGACGGGTGAGCTGGAGAACCTGTGTAGGCAAGGTGCCATGCTTCCTGAGCACGATTATGCCAGTCTATTGGCTAATATATGGGCTTTATTGGCCATGGTGTAGTAGACTAAGTTATGGCAGGACTTTATATGTAGTAACGCTAGCAACCATGCTAAAGTCCTTACATTAAAGGATGCTAGACAAGTCAATTACTATTTTGACGCTTTGAAATTTGTATTAAATGTCTGGAATGGCTCAGTTCTGCTCAGATCTTCTGCCGACATCGGTTGAAGATCTATTTTATGACTTCCGGCTACAGCCACAAATCTTTGTATTGCCACACAAAGTCTCCAGGAAAAAGGACTCTAAGGTAAATTGTCCTACAGATGGAATAGCATAATGTGGGCCTCTTTCCATGGAGTAAGGAGAACACTCACAAGCCTACATGTTGCCATCTCCATCAAATCCCGACATCTTTGGGGTGTGCAATGATGTGAATTGTAGGAAGGGAATGAAGGGTTGGCTACTTTTCCTTACCATGAGTGAGAAGCCCACCCTTCCACCTCTACCGGTGCTCATCTTAATTACAAAAACAGCTGGTACCAGGGCTGGACAGGTTGTTTTCATGAACCACCCAGGTCAAGTGCCAGAGGAAATGGCTCATGCTCCCCTCACTCAAGGTTTTTTCAGACTTCAAGTCTTCCAAATCCACAACAAAGCCAAGATGTTTGTTAGGGAAAAAAATAAGTTCTCTGCCTAAATTTTGTGGTGAAGGCTTAAGAGGATCTGTAAATATGTATAGTAGGTTGGAACAGCAAAGACAGTTCTTAACTTTAAGTAACCATTCACACTTATGAATTGCAGCAAAATGCGCTAAAGTGCAATGCATGGGCTCTATATGTATTGCTTTGTGGTGCCATTCATTGTGAACTGCACCCCAACTCTTTGTACAGTACAGCATAATGCACTGCAGCATAAATAGGATTGGGCTAGCTACCATTCCCAAGACATGGAAGACAGTAAAATCTAAAGGAAAGGTTGAGTTGTAATCAATGATTACGCTTCTTTTACCTGCATCATGTCTATTAAAAACATTTTACTGTAAAAAATGCCATTCACATCGAGAGCAAATATAAGTTAATCAGTGTATTCATCAAAACAGAGAATTAAAAAGGGACAGATCATTAATGCCACTTGCAAATTTAACAGTGCCTTCAACCCAAACAGCCTTGGAGAGAAGCATTTATTGCACAATCCAACAGATCATAGATTTTAAGGGTGACCCCATGTGAAAATACACAAAAAAAGTTGGTTTCCATTCTCACATTGAAGTTCCCCCTTTAAATAAAGATTCCCCCCCACGTCAGAGTCACCCTTTGCATCAGATGCCCACTTTCCCATCAGGTGCCCACCTTTCATATCAGAGTCCCCCCATTTTGGAAGCTTAGCCTAATTTGTGTCTTTAATATTTATAGAAAGTTTTTGGGTAAGGAATGTTTTCCAGACAACTGGAGTAAGTGCCCATCTTTTCTTATATATTCCTCCCTCTAACATTTTGGCAGTGGACTGGTTAAAAGCCCTTGGAGACTGTATTGTTTAAATTCTAGTGTTGCTAAATCTCTTATAAGAAATGATCTGGAAAAAAATGATCTAAATGTGGTTTCAAGGCTGAATGCAGAAGCTTCATTGATGATCTGTCGCACACTGTGACGCCTTTGAATGACTGAACGGACCTTTAGGCTCCACATATACAAAGCTTCAGTAGCTTGCTATACATCATATGTGATCAGCCAGTGACTTCCAATAATGAAAAAGGGCACAAGGGGTTAACTCTGAACACTTAAAATCACTGTGGTCTAGTAATCTATTGCAAATCTTTACACCGTGCAACATTTAAGAGCAAGACCCCATTCTCAATTGCCACTGCCCCTTTACGTTAGAGTAGATCTAAAGCCAATTACCCTCATAGCTTTTATCAAGTTAATGTCATTTCAAAAGTTGTTTTCAGTCTTTTGAAATCTGCAGCTTTATTAAAAAGGATAGCTGGTAATCTTGCCATGAAGGTCCTTGTTCAGGCACTCCTTGGTATGGAGTGACAACTTTCTCTCAATTGTGCTCATGCATAGTTAGGTTATTAAATGTGTCCCTGGTGGAGACTACAAGCAGCAGCAGTGTTGACACATATTGTGCGAAAAAACATAGCAACTGTTGATGATACACGGGGCTTTATAAGCTAAATGTCATCCAGTTAGGGATTAGATCTTCTTTAAATCCCTATGGTGAAGAAACTTCATTTTGGGCTGAGATCACTTGTTTTGCTTAAACATTTGAAGGAAATTATTTCACCATGATGGTTTAACGTCAGCGTGTGGAGGACACACTTTTTTTTATGTACATCAAACCCGGCCCAGTCTCTAGCCATGACCAAATATATGTTCACGCATTAGTAATGCCTCCTGTACCTGAAGGAAAAAAATTAAAAATACTATACTTACAACTATACCATGCAATTGAAACAAATACATCTTCACTGGTATTTGCATAACCAGTGGCACCCACCCTTGCCCCCACATGACAATGCTGACATCTTGTTTAATTCCTGGTCATTCCATTCTGGGATCAGGGTAAGTGGTGTGTCTACCTACACCATAATCAGGTAATGAGGGCAGGTGGTATGCCTATCCTACACCATCGCCATAGTATGAGGGCAGTGGGTATATCCTACATCATCATCAAGGGATCAGAGTAGGAGGCATGCCTATACTATGCCATCATCATAGTATTAGGACAGAGAAAGTCCTTATACTCTACCATCATCATGGTATCAGCGCAGGGGACATGCCTATCTTACACCATCATCATGGTATCAAGGCAGAGGGCATGCCTATCCTACGCCATCATCATGGGATCAAGGCAGAGGGCATGCCTATCCTACACCATCATCATGGGATCAGAGCAGTAGGCATGTCTATACTATCATCATGGGATCAGAGCAGTAGGCATGTCTATACTATCATCATGGGATCAGAGCAGTAGGCATGTCTATACTATCATCATGGGATCAGAGCAGTAGGCATGTCTATACTATCATCTTGGGATCAGAGCAGTAGGCATGTCTATACTATCATCATGGGATCAGAGCAGGAGGCATGTCAATGCTATATTATCATTACGGGATCAAGGCAAAAGGCATTTACCTATCCTACACCATCATCACGAGATCAGAGCAGGAGGCATGTCTATAGTATACAATCATTATGGGATCAAAGCAGGGGAAGCGCCTATTCTACACCATTAGGAAATGGTAACACTGTGGAAGGGCTTTAAGCAGCATTCAGCTGACAAACGACAGAAGGTAAGAGACACGTGCTGACCTGATACTGATGTGGGCAAAAAAATTAAAAACTATCAAGTTTAACTTATCCAGTGACGCATTCTAGTAATAAAAGTACCACCTTAGTGTTACCATACCTAGGCAGGTATGTTTGATATACAAAGAGCTAATGCTTTGCAGATCTTTGCAACGTATACCGAGGGAAAAACATCAAATTGTGTCTGCTAAAAATTTCACTCCTGTGTTCCCACACAGACCGCAGAATTTTTTGTAGGCACCATCTGCATCTAAACCGCCAAAAAGCACAGCTCCCACAATGCAATGGGAGCTTCCCCTCTGTGCAAGCTGTGTTTTCAATCAGCATGATAAAGTAGAGAGGGTGGGAAAAGACAACAATTTTCAGGGTGTCAGGGTCTGGACTGAATACCGGCTGTTCCTCTACTTTAAAAGGAATTTAGTGATTTCAACAAAAAATAAGTCTACTTTTAGGACTTATTATTAGTCCTCGTTCACACTTCTGGAGTGTAAAACTGCAGAGCTGCTGAAGGTAATAACCCATTCATTTAAATGGGCTCCCTACCACAAGTAAATTGCACTAAAAGAAGTGCATGCAACTTTAAAAAAAATATATCATTGCATGATAATAGGTTACCATTCAATGTGGTGTGATACGATGCACGATGGCTTGGTGCGTTGGGGTACATTAAGAAATAATGGCACCAAAGTGCACCTAACATTGAAAGATGTGATGCTGCATCACATAGATGTGAATAGAGCTTAAAGCCAGGTTCACACCATTTTCCGGACCAGATCTGGAATGCGGTGCATTGCGTTTTTCAGCATTTTTAATTGATAGTTTAATATGGACTTTCAGGTGCGGTCTTTTGTGTTTGCATGCGTTCCAGTGCATTCCAGACCAGAGAAAAAGTGACAAGCAGTATTTTTTTTTTTTTGTCTGGACTGGAACAGACTGTGCTGGCATGAACAGAGCCCAGAAACACCATAGGGATACTTTTTTGGTCCTGGAACAAACTGTTCTTGTGTGGACATGATCTGGACATGAACAAGCCCTAAGGCTGGGTTCACACCATTTTCTGGACCAGATCTGGAACAGGACTGGAATGCAGTGCACCGGGTTTTTAACACGATTTTACCATGTTCCAGAGCTGTTTTTTTTTGGCTTGGTCTGGTCTGGAACAGACTGCGCTGGTGGGAACAGATGGCAGAAATAGCATAGGGATATATTGGGTTGCATTTTGGGTCCGGAAACAGTCTGGTCTGGAGGTAATCTGGATGAGGTGTGAATGGGCCCTAAAACCAGAGTGATTTGTTATATGTTGAACACTTGAGCAGTTAGATTTTGTTTATTAGCTAATTGCTACGTTGGTCAACAATGTTACACTCAAACTGACATATGTTTGTATATTTATAATTTGTTTGATGTGATGGATCTTTTCTGCACTAAAATACTAGCAATCAACTGTCCATTATTCCTCCATGCAACCACCACAAAGAACATGGATTTATTCCTTACTGTATTAGTTCAGATGACCTATGACAAACATTAGATCTTCAGATACACATTAATATATATGGTAACCTTTCTATCCCATAGTTCTCTTTAGGGTCACGTGAGGACATATACTAAAGTCCTCCCGTGACCAAAAGCTCAGTATATAGCAAGCTGCAGCTCGCGGTATACTGAGACCACCGCAGCCGGGATGGATCCAGACAATAATGTCGAGATCCACCCAGCTGCGTGAGTGACAGCAGGCTCTGCGTATCTAGAGGCAGAGCCAGCTGTACCCGCCCCCTCCCCGTCCATTCCTTCAGTCAGCGCTGGAGGATCGAAGCAGGGAGGGGGGGGGGAATCCCTGTAGAGAGCCGTGACTGACAGTCACAGCTCTCTGCAGGGAGATGATCGGGAAGTGAGCGAGCGACGGTATGTTTTCACTCACTTCCCGATCTATTGAGCCGACGTGTGACAGTTTCAACGTTACATGTGGGCTGTAACTATGAGAATGAGTAGAAATCACTCACCACATAGTTCTCATTTAACCCCCTCCAAACATTAAAATCTAACCCAAACAAAGCCAAAAATTAACCCTAAATCTAGCCCCTAATATGTGCCATCTAGCTGAACACCGAAAATGTACCTTTAGCCCCTTGCCTAATGCTAACACTTAACATGTCACTTACCTTAAACTAACCCTTTAATTGAACCCCCTTTCTGGTGACCCTAGGCTAATTCTAACTTAATCCATGACCCCCTAAGGCCCCATTCACACTGAGCGGAAAATCCTGTGATTTCGCGCATTTTTGCTGCGCGATATTGCGACAAGTCGCCGGCCAATGGTTTTCAATGGAGCTGTCTTAATGTACAGCTCCATGTCGCAAGTCGCGCCTGCAGGACCCCTTTTCCGGCGATGTTGCGCAAATTTCCTTTCGCGCTATCCCGCCGCGCAGAAATCCGCTTGAGGTGAGTGTCGCTTAGTGTGAATGGGGCCTAAGACAAGCTGAACATGGAAAACAAACTTATCACCTGAACCATAAGTCTGATACATAACCAAAAAATATTCAAAGCAACACTCCTGCACCAAAAGGTAGCTGCAAATGATTTTGAGATTTAGACTATGATTTCTTCCACACATATATGTTCCAGCTCTGGACTATAAGTGTCAAACCACAAATCCTAGACTACCAATACAACACAACTTACCACGAGGGTAGATCTGAAGAGGCTCCACCAGTGGACTGCTCCCTTGCTGCTCCAGGACCATGCTGCAGTACTGCAAGGAGAAAACAAGCAATGGGGACCACAGTACAGCTAGCTTATCATGAACAATGATTATTAGGTGAAACGTCTTACCTGTTCTGCAATCCCTGTACTGGGAGTTACCCTCACTCCCCCCAAAAAAGCCCATGCCTTAACCATTTTTAAAAGCTTCTACTGTTATTGAAAGTATAGGCTACCTGGCTCTTTTAAATGAACCTGTGACCAAGTTAATAATGCATTACATATTCTTATGTATGGAGGGGGGCTCAAATGGGTATACCATTGCCAAAACATGCACGAATCAGGGATTCCCATAAACAGTCCAAGTAGGTTTGTCCTGTACTTTTTTCAGCATCGACATTTGTCGAAGGAACATGTTGGCTAATATTTGGCCTAATGGTGCTTGCAGCTGGTAGTAACACTAGTCCGTTACACAATACTGCCCTCAGCTCTTGAAATATTCTCTGGACTCATTTCATCATGGTGCACCTCTTTCTAAATGGCTTTTCTCTGAGCTTCAGTTACCCGATAAGGTCTTTACTTTGACATGAGGCTCAGTCACAATATCATTGTATAGCATGATAGTTAGGCCAAATAATTCTAATAACAACTCAATTGTTTTGAAATAACTCTCTGACCTCTAGAATGTGAGCATAAGACTAACAGGGTTACTCACAAAAGGGTGAAGAGTTTGGAGAAGGAAGGTGAAGTGAACAATCTAGGCCAACAAAAATGAACTCGAAGCTGAATTGGAGAGTGTTTACAAAATCAGCCATTTTGGCCAAGATTGTTCTTCTCCTGCCTTCTCCAAACCATTCACCCTTTTGTGAGTAACCCTGGAAGTATCTGACATCCTATCCTCTGGTACACCTTTTGCTGGTGATACATTAGGTTTTCATTTTGCTGAAAGATCCTCTCAATACCTTTTAGGGTTTTATTAGATTAACATGGTATATTTAGGCTCTTTTCCGACTGGTATACCTGCTAGTTGACATCACTGATTTTCTATTTGAACTCATAGGGGTCACATAGTACTATGTGTCCCCAGTTATGAATAAACATGATGTGATTTACGTCACTTCCTGTTCAAAAAGAGATTGAGGACTCTGTGTCCTCAATTTCTTTTTCTATTTTAAAAGGGAAATAATGGGGCTGTTTAGACCCCTACTCTTTCCCCGAAGCCAGCACGCCCCCCCCCCACAGTAAAGAAAAAATTATAATTTAAACTTAAATAAAAAGTAAGAATAAAATAAAAAATAGCAAACAAAAAGATCCTGGAGGCTGGGCGCTGGGGGATGTCACACGCCTTTTGGGGGGGGCACGTTTTTTTTCTTGCCTTGGGCGCAAAAGGAGCTAGCTACGGTTATGCTCCCACGGTGCTCGTGTGGCTGCCGGCTGAATGTGTTAAGACGTCGAAGACGGAAAGGGGCAGGACACATCTCCCCGTGTGCAACGTCGGCCACATGAGCACTGCGGGAGGACAGGACGCCGGCCTCCTCTAGAACGCACTAGAATGCAAGCTGGCGTTCAGAGGCAGGAGGGGGCTTGTATTGAAGTCAATGGCACCATAGCCATGCCCCCCGCCCACAGTGCGATCGCCTGCTTGCATCCCGGTCCAGTGCAATCTGCACAAATAGTGCTTGCAGCATTTTTGCAGATCACACTGGACCGGAACGCAGGCACTAATGTGCCTGCATTCTGGGTGCAGGACATCGCACTGTGAGGCATGGCTGCGGTGCCATTGACGTCAATGCATCGCCATGCTCCCACGTTGGTAGATCTCATTGAGTTTGTCATTTGAAAAGTAGATCTCCGAACGAAAAATTGTGGGCGCCCCTGCATTAGAGGATGTGTTGCAGAGAGGGATTTCCTCTGGGTATTGGGTGGCATATTCATAGACTACCCTGGATGACACATGCACACCATTCACAATCCTGCCAGCCAATGCCTCACACTTAAAAAGCTGCGTATGAGCTTTAAACTAATCCCCACTGGCCTCTGTAGCTGCAAAAACTGTGGATCAATACACCCTCACAGTTCAAAGCAGAAACACTGAAGTAAACCAAGTTATTCTCTCAGCAGCTCAGCTGATTTGCTTCTCCCTCCCTGAGTATCTGCTCTATGTGGAAGTGGGGGAAGCAGAGAAATCTGAGCTGCTAAGAGGAGGACCTAGAGAATTTCAATGCTTCTGTACTGAAGATGAATTGCTCCATGGTATCTTCAGCTACAGAGATCAGTGAGGACTTATTTTAAAGCAGATTTACTGCTTTTTAGGAATACATGTAAATACTTGAATGTTTATAGACTACGGATGCACCGATACCGGTTTTCCGGCATCTAGTACGAGTACCGATATTTTTTTTCGGTACTTATGGATACCGAATACCGATACAGGAAGTCCCATTAGGGAAGCCGGAAAGCTGTCTCCATGCTCCCTCGACACTAGGTGATGAGGAAACATGGAGCAGGCAGGAACAGGAAGCCGGGGAGCTGGTAATGATTGACCATCTTCCTGACCAATCAGGGAGCCGGGTGGCGAGTCATTACATGTCGCCCGGCTTACCAATTGGCCGGGAAGCCGATTCCATGCTCCCTTGTCACCAAGTCTCGAGGGAGCATGGAGCCAGCTCCCCATCCAATCAGGAATCCGGGGGGCGAATCATTACCCACCCCCCGGCTTCCTGAATGGCCGGGAAGCCAGCTCCATGCTTTCTGGTGACAAAGGAGCATGGAGCCGGTTTCCCGGCCAATCAAGAAGCCAGGCAGTGTGTAATGACTCGCCGCCTGGCTTCCTGATACTGGTAGTTCTCATTTTAGGATTTGGGGCATTGGGAGCATTTGGGTGAGTACTTGCCCAAATAATTGGTATCATCACTGTTACTTGTATTGGTGCATGCCTACTATAGACCAAAACTACAGGTTCACTTTAAAACTGCCTTTTGTCTTCTATACTGAACTGAATGGCTGCTTACTATATTAATTAAGCAACTTACTACTACATGGCAGATGCATTATTATTCTCCGATTTAGAATTGACTTCTGACATACTTTAAAAAGGAGAACTATGGGGTCAGGGCTTTTCCCCATAGTTCTCCTAAGGGTCATGGGAGAACACAAACTAGCGTTCTCCCGTGACCCAAAGCTCAGTATACCGCGAGCAACAGCTCGCGGTATACTGAGACGCTGCAGCTGGGTGGATCTTGACAGCAATGTCGGGATCCGTCCCGGCTGCGGCGTCTCAGTATACCGCGATTGACAGCTGGCTCTGCCTATCGAGAGGCAGAGCCAGCTGTGCCCGCCCCCTCCCCCATCTTTTCCGCCAGTCAGCGCTGGAGGATCGGACAGGGGAGGGGGGGAATCCCGGCACGGAGCTGTGAGTGACAGTCATGGCTCTCTGCTGGGATAGATCGAGAAGTAAGCGAACGCCGGTATGTGTTCGCTCACTTCCCGATCTACTGAGCCGACCTGTGACAGTTTCATTGTCACAGGTCGGCTCAGATTATGAAGCTGAGTGAAAATCACTCGCCTCATCATTCTCCTTTAACTTTTGTAACAGCCACAATTTTAACTTCTAAAACAGCCTGTGTCAGTTTTTTCCTAACTGGGAGAAATGCAACAAATACCAAAGTTTAAAGGGGCCACCAAAGAATTTCTCAGGCAGTAGCATAGCTGGGGTTGAATAAGGAAAGGGAGAGTGTAGGGCTTGTGTAGGGCTTCCGTTTAGAGCTCCTGCATGTCTTTGTAAAGCTTTTCCATATTTGCAACGAAGTATAAGGAATAAATGTGCCCTGCCTTTACTGCAAATACACAATGTGCCTGCTTTCCGGGTGCGGGCCATCGCACTGTGAGGGGCGTGGCTGCGGTGCCCTTGACTTCAATGCATCGCCATGCTCCCTCCCCCCCCTGAATGCAGGTGTTTTATCGTTGGTAGATCTCATTGAGCTTGTCATTTGAAAAGTAGATCTCCGAGCGAATGAAAAATTGTGGGCGCCCCTGCATTAGAGGATGTGTTGCAGAGAGGGATTTCCTATACACACACACACACACAGATAAATATACATCCAGTACTATGTAGGCCCAAATAAATATCTCTAATAGATTGAAGTTGGTTACAGACTGGTAGAAAATGTGCAATCCCTTCAGAATGAGGAAGAGAGGCAGCTGACAGCCTGGAGGGGGTTAATTACCAATGAGCCGTAACTTTAAGTACTGCATAAAAAAAGCTAAGAAATTGATAGTTCATTTATCCGGCACAATACCTAATGCACAAGTCATTAGGAGAGATTATTCTTAATGTACTGTTCACACTAAAAACATCAAGCGAGACCTCAACCCTTAAAGTCATAAGAGACCATTTGTATCTCCAGGATCTGGCAATGACAAATGACTAAAAATGTGCAGTGGTACTTACAGGTACATGAGTACAGCTAATGAAAATGGTCAAAAGAATGGGAAAGCAACAAGCAGACATTGTCTCCACATTGTAAAACCTTGCTGTCCAGGCTGCAGGTGGGCCCTAAATGGGCTGCCATGGTTTAAATGGCTGCTTTGCTGGTTTGACTAGAGCCCTAGAACATGGCATATTGATGATCTGGACTGATATAAAAAAAAGTTTTAGCAATGCTGCTTTAAAGAGTTTATTCAATAAGCTAGGGCAAAAAGCAATGCTCTTCAAACTCACAATGAAATGTCATTAGCTTTGAAGAGTCAAGAAAACAAAAGATGATTTATGACTAAATTCTTTGTTCAAAAGGGCTCCGGAATAAAAGCCTGAGTGTAAAATCTTAATTTGTGAACCGCAGCTTCCCCTGCAGTGTAACCGAGATAAATACGCTACTGCCATGTACCATTTCAATTAGGCATGCACTGATACTAGTATCGGTGCTGATACTGAGTATTTGGGCAAGTACTCTTACTCGCTCAAATGCTCCCGATGCCTATCCCGATACCGGAACTTCCAGTATCAGGAAGCCGGGCGGCGAGTCATTACATGCTGCCCGGCTTCCTGATTGGCCAGGAAGTTGGCTCCATGCCCCCTCGTCACCAGGGAGCATGGGGCTGGCTTCCCAGCCAATCAGGAAGCCGGGCAGCATGTAATGACTCGCCGCCCAACTTCCTGAATGGTTGCGAAGCTGGCCAACACAGGAAGCCGGGCAGGGAGTCACTACCAGCCCCTTGCTTCCCGATTGGACAGAAAGCTGGCTCTATGCTCCCACATCACCTGGTGATAAGGGAGCATGGAGCCGCCTTCCCGGCCAATCAGGAAGCTAGGCGCCGTGTAATGACTTGCCACCCAGCTTCCTAATTGGTCATGAAGCTGGCCAAACAGCAAGCCGGGAGACGAGTAATTACAAGTCGCTCGGCTTCCTTAATGGGACTTCCGGTAATGGTATTTGGTATCGGCGAGTACGAAAAACAAAAATATCGGTACTCGATACAGAAAAAACGGTGCATCCCTATTTTCAATATATTCCTATCAGTGGGTGAGGTTCTGTATTTATGTGATCTAAGATATTCCAAGACAAGGAAGAATAGATTCTATTCATAGCTTCCTTTCAGCTATGTATATCTATGGCTGCGCAAAACAGGACAAGCATTTAAATCCAGAACGATATTGGCCATAGAAGCCGTGATAACAGTGAAGAACTATCCCACTGAAATCCAAGGGAAAATGGCAGACACTACACTGGAAGATGTGATGAGAAAGTGACCACCAATGTCAAGAACTGGTCTGTTATCTTCCAGTTGTATAACCTCCCTCACATAGCATAGAACTCTGACAATCTACCCCTGAAATTGAGGGAAGATCCCCTTGGGCACAGCAAATTCTTTATTACTCGAGCAGTCTTACCATACATTAGGGCTGGACAAATCCCAGGAGCCAGGTAGTCAATGCCCCTTACAAATTGCAGCTGTTGACTAACCTTGAGGTTTTCTTTAGCTGCTGTCAATAAAGTTGGGTCCTAAAAAAAACTGCTTTATTGGACAAACTGGCTCCTGAATTCCATATTAATCTGTTTGCCCGTTATACATAGATTACTTACATAAGACAGCATAGCCTTCATCTCCTCATCGCTCCTCACTGTGATCCGGTCTCCATCCTCATCTTCATCTACAAATAAATAAGATCAAATCAATTGCTCTCATTATACATACAAAACATCATATGGCATATTACCATTAATATGTGACACTAGAGAGATGTTCCAGAGCACAGGCATGGTCTCCGCAGCCTGGAGACAGAACAGAGGCTATTTGTTTGTTTTTAAGTGTTCTTAAGCTCTCAATCTTTTTTTTCAATAATGAACCCAGATCAAACAAATATACATTACCCAGCAAAGTATTTATTTACATTTTTGGCCAGTCATCATGTTTCAAAACAGCTCGAACTCTCTCAGCTTTGCTTCCCTGAACTTCCTGTTCAATACAAGATCACAGGGGACAGAGCAGTCTCCAGCAGCTGTTCATCTACTAGTTTAGCGAAGGGAGTAGGAAGGAGAGGGAGCGGGAATGGCTCACCTTGCTGTGCCTGTGTTTGTGGAGACACACAGCTTGCTAGTACACACAAGGGCAGCTCTATAGGACCCTGCAAGGGAAAGGAGTCCCCCTATAAGAGGATATTAGTAAGCCGGGTGCGTCTCCACAAACACAGCAAGGCATGCTACTCCCCCGTTCTCCTCTCGTTCCTCTTCCTCCTTCCCTTTTACTTACTCCAAGCTAGTAGATTGACAGCTGCTGGAGACGGTGCTCTCCCTTGTGAACTTGTGCTTAAGGGGAAGTTCTGGGAAGTTGAGCTGAGAGAGTTGGAGTCAGCTGTTCGGAAACATGATGACTAAGTGCTTGGGCAAAAAAATAAAGAAAGACATTGCTGGGCAATTATTTTTGTTTGATCTGGATTCATTATAGAACAAGTTTTTGCGAGTTTAATACGACGTTAAGTAAAGTTCTCCTGTTATCACAGGAACAAGAGTCCTCCTTGGAAGATTTTCCCTCTAATCTTCTACCAGTAATAACTAAAAATGGAACTTTCCCTCACTTTCAGTCCCGATGACAATGGTCTCCAGGACAAAATTAGTGGGAATCCCCTCAGCGGGGACACAAGTATAAACATGGGAACAGAAGTATAAGCTTGTCAGAGGTCCTTCCACAACATCTCGGGAAGACGACTACCAGTATTTCAACCTCAGGAAGACATCTGCTGGTCTATGGTTAGCGTATAGGTGCTCACCAATATGTACAATGTACATTCCAGCCCTTCTCAGGAACCAATGTCATATGGCCGGTACACAAAGACATGAGCTCAGTCAAGTCTCATATTTATTAGTATGGAGAGATAAGGTGGAAGGAGATGAGTAAAACTAGCAGAAGCTACTGATACCCCAAAAGTATAAACAATGAACATGTTTTCTAACCTGCCCAATCCAATGTACCGCTCTAGACTGATCCTGTGGGAGATTGGTCCCCCGGTCTTGCAGACACAAGTGTGTCACACAATCTGCCCCCAAATACCTTGATTATGCGACTGTCATCCCAATTGTCTGCTCACAGAGGGATCAAATAAGAGGAGAGTAATGAAAGAAGCAGCATACAGGGAAGTAATTATCTTCAATTATCAATGTGAGGGTCACAAGGTCATCCTCCGAATCCCTTTATCATGCAACATTTCTTCCAATGTACGCACATCAGTCTCAAATAAAGCAGCAGCTCTGCGATTTTCAGCAGTAAAGTAAGTGATCTCCCTATAGCAGTTCATGATAGCAAACACACCTTTGCCACAAGAGTTGCTGGGGGCAGCTTATAGGAATATTTAATAAATGCATTATGCCAGGCTAGGCAACCTCTGCACTCTTCTGGCTTCAACACTCACTGACCCACAACAAGCATGCAGCAATGCAAGTCAGAACTTTTTACCTCCACTCACATTCCAGGTCGATTACTTACAAAGTACTAAAGCCTTGGTTCTCAACAGGTGGGTCGTGACCCCGCATTCAGTGGGTCGCCGCGTGCCTTCCACTTTTCTAGGCGAGAGGCTTCTCGGCCTCCCCCTAGCGCACCACTGTCAGTTATGGCGCCAAGCAGCCATTCATATGCTGCTCGTCACTATACAGCGCAATGCAGAATACCCCCAGCTATGATGCACTATTGCTGGGATTTGTTGTATTCCTCTATAGCTGGTGGTATTCTGCATTGCGCTGTATAATGTACTATTGCTGGTATTTGTTGTACTCTATACAGTGCAATGCAGAATACCACCAGCTATAGAGGAATACAACAAATCCCAGAAATGGTACATCATAGCTGGTGGTATTCTGCATTGCGCTGTGTAATGTACTATTGCTGGGATTTGTTGTACTCTATACAGCGTAATGCAGAATACCCCCAGCTATGATGCACTATTGCTGGGATTTGTTGTATTCCTCTATAGCTGGTGGTATTCTGCATTGCGCTGTATAATGTACTATTGCTGGTATTTGTTGTACTCTATACAGTGCAATGCAGAATACCACCAGCTATGATGTACCATTTCTGGGATTTGTTGTATTCCTCTATTCAGCGCAATGCAGAATACCTAGACCTATTACCTGAACCTAGACCTATTATCCAGTTGAAAGCTCTAACCTATTTGCTTAGCTAAATCCAGGTGGTGACTTTTTTTTTGGACAGGCAGTGTATTTAAAAATATCAGTTCTACAATTCTGCAGCACGTAAGAGTATTTACAGCAAAAAATAGCATGAAAAAAAACAAGTTCCTCACATTCAAACGCTGTAGTTGTTGCATCAGGGAGGACCTGGCCAATCACATCCTAGAAAAGAACACAAACAATGACTAACACCGGCTCTTATTGCCAAATACATTCACTTCATAAGTTCTGCGATTATTTGACTTAGATGCAAGCTTAGCAAAAACCCAAAATACAATACTCCATAAACAACATGGAAAGAGATTCATTGTAACACATTTGAAACAAAAATGTGATTCTTTGAGTCTTTGTATGTGACCCTCAACAGGAAGGGAAATCATGTGCAGGAGAAGCTGGACCAGACAGTGGCCCTGAAAAGGCCACACATGAACGATCTTGATAAAGAAAGGACAGGTAAGGATGGAATCAGGCCACGAGCATTGCGTTTAGCGGTACAGATGCACAATAGACAGACTTGAGTTGGCGTGCTTTCACATCACTTTTTAAACATGTTGCACCGCTTTCATTTGTACATTTTTCCACAGCAGACCTCAAAATACTTTCATTTGTTTACCTTAACATGTGTTGTTGTCGTGTATTGCTGCACATTGCGTTGCATTTAAATGCAACGTGTTCAATTTTCACCCAATGCCTTGGCGTAAACTGGGCCTATCGGAGATAACGGATCTCAGCTTGTCATCGCACTGGGCCTGTGTTAAGCAACGCAGCCCATTGGATGTGATGTGAATGGACCCAACATGTGTATTTGTCATGAAGGATGAGGGAACCAGCTAAGTGTGAGGGCCCATTCACACCAGCGGGTGTGTGTTATGCAGTGTGTAATATGTCTTTATTGAAATGTCACAAAATGACATTTCATCCTGGTGACATCCTAAGCCCCTTTCACACCAGGGCGTTTCATCATGCGTTTTTTTCCCATGTATTCCTTCGGGGTCTGTTCACGCAAACAAACTGAATCGTGCGTCCAAATATGCCTGTCGCTTGAAATACTCCCCGAGTTTCTTTTGTGGCGCTGATGAGCTCGCTTTGCTCTATAGACTTCACTGGAAATGTGCTTTTGTCGTATGTGCTCGTTTTTGAAGCGTGTTTTTGCATCTGAGCCTGCTTCTCATCGGACAATTAAAGTGAGCTGAAAAAAATGAGCTCACATATGAATGGAAAACGTGTAAAACGCCCTGAAACGCACTTAAAAAATGAGCATAAAACGCACTGAAACGCTGTTGCTCTGGTGTGAATGGGGCCTTATATCTTTATTGATCTGAGCGGTGCTAGCCACAGCCACTTCAGCACCCAGTCAGTCAGGAGTACGGTGGGATACTTACTGGACTGCATGACAGGAAGGCCTTGTTTACCCCCCTCTCCAAGCAGCCACCATGTTAGGATTTAGGTGGGTGATCGGGGAGCGGGGAAACCCACAGAGCAACCCCGTCTGTTTTTACTGCCCCTTTGCCGCCTGTGTAAACAAGGCCTTCCTGTCGTGTAGTTCAGTAAGTATCCCACCGCACTCCTGACTGACTGGAGCGGCGCCGCTTGCAAAACATGTCTGTTGCAGTTATTGGGAGTGTGTCACACCCACCGGGCATGCGCTTGAGGGGCGGTATTACAATGCAATCTCTTGGGCTCCTAGTGAGGGAGGTGGGTAACTCTGATGTAAAGAGGGCTCCTAGTGAGAGAGATGGGAAACTCTGATGTGAAGAGGGCTACTAGTGAGACAGGTGGGTAACTCGGATGTGAAGAGGGCTCCTAGTGAGACAGGTGGGTAACTCGGATGTGAAGAGGGCTCCTAGTGAGACAGGTGGGTAACTCGGATGTGAAGAGGGCTCCTAGTGAGACAGGTGGGTAACTCGGATGTGAAGAGGGCTCCTAGTGAGACAGGTGGGTAACTCGGATGTGAAGAGGGCTCCTAGTGAGACAGGTGGGTAACTCGGATGTGAAGAGGGCTCCTAGTGAGACAGGTGGGTAACTCGGATGTGAAGAGGGCTCCTAGTGAGACAGGTGGGTAACTCGGATGTGAAGAGGGCTCCTAGTGAGACAGGTGGGTAACTCGGATGTGAAGAGGGCTCCTAGTGAGACAGGTGGGTAACTCGGATGTGAAGAGGGCTCCTAGTGAGACAGGTGGGTAACTCGGATGTGAAGAGGGCTCCTAGTGAGACAGGTGGGTAACTCGGATGTGAAGAGGGCTCCTAGTGAGACAGGTGGGTAACTCGGATGTGAAGAGGGCTCCTAGTGAGACAGGTGGGTAACTCGGATGTGAAGAGGGCTCCTAGTGAGACAGGTGGGTAACTCGGATGTGAAGAGGGCTCCTAGTGAGACAGGTGGGTAACTCGGATGTGAAGAGGGCTCCTAGTGAGACAGGTGGGTAACTCGGATGTGAAGAGGGCTCCTAGTGAGACAGGTGGGTAACTCGGATGTGAAGAGGGCTCCTAGTGAGACAGGTGGGTAACTCGGATGTGAAGAGGGCTCCTAGTGAGACAGGTGGGTAACTCGGATGTGAAGAGGGCTCCTAGTGAGACAGGTGGGTAACTCGGATGTGAAGAGGGCTCCTAGTGAGACAGGTGGGTAACTCGGATGTGAAGAGGGCTCCTAGTGAGACAGGTGGGTAACTCGGATGTGAAGAGGGCTCCTAGTGAGACAGGTGGGTAACTCGGATGTGAAGAGGGCTCCTAGTGAGACAGGTGGGTAACTCGGATGTGAAGAGGGCTCCTAGTGAGACAGGTGGGTAACTCGGATGTGAAGAGGGCTCCTAGTGAGACAGGTGGGTAACTCGGATGTGAAGAGGGCTCCTAGTGAGACAGGTGGGTAACTCGGATGTGAAGAGGGCTCCTAGTGAGACAGGTGGGTAACTCGGATGTGAAGAGGGCTCCTAGTGAGACAGGTGGGTAACTCGGATGTGAAGAGGGCTCCTAGTGAGACAGGTGGGTAACTCGGATGTGAAGAGGGCTCCTAGTGAGACAGGTGGGTAACTCGGATGTGAAGAGGGCTCCTAGTGAGACAGGTGGGTAACTCGGATGTGAAGAGGGCTCCTAGTGAGACAGGTGGGTAACTCGGATGTGAAGAGGGCTCCTAGTGAGACAGGTGGGTAACTCGGATGTGAAGAGGGCTCCTAGTGAGACAGGTGGGTAACTCGGATGTGAAGAGGGCTCCTAGTGAGACAGGTGGGTAACTCGGATGTGAAGAGGGCTCCTAGTGAGACAGGTGGGTAACTCGGATGTGAAGAGGGCTCCTAGTGAGACAGGTGGGTAACTCGGATGTGAAGAGGGCTCCTAGTGAGACAGGTGGGTAACTCGGATGTGAAGAGGGCTCCTAGTGAGACAGGTGGGTAACTCGGATGTGAAGAGGGCTCCTAGTGAGACAGGTGGGTAACTCGGATGTGAAGAGGGCTCCTAGTGAGACAGGTGGGTAACTCGGATGTGAAGAGGGCTCCTAGTGAGACAGGTGGGTAACTCGGATGTGAAGAGGGCTCCTAGTGAGACAGGTGGGTAACTCGGATGTGAAGAGGGCTCCTAGTGAGACAGGTGGGTAACTCGGATGTGAAGAGGGCTCCTAGTGAGACAGGTGGGTAACTCGGATGTGAAGAGGGCTCCTAGTGAGACAGGTGGGTAACTCGGATGTGAAGAGGGCTCCTAGTGAGACAGGTGGGTAACTCGGATGTGAAGAGGGCTCCTAGTGAGACAGGTGGGTAACTCGGATGTGAAGAGGGCTCCTAGTGAGAGAGATGGGTAACTCTGATGTAAAGAGGGCTCCTAGTGAGAGAGGTGGGTAACTCGAATGTGAAGAGGGCTCCTAGTGAGAGAGGTGGGTAACTCTGATGTGAAGAGGGCTCCTAGTGAGAAAGGGGTGTGACTCTGATGTGAAAGAAGGGGGCTCCTGATGTGAAGGGGCAGGACTGCAAAGTAATGGGTGGAACCCCACTTTTGTGTGTGGGGCCCCCCCATAAAATCCAAACCAGACAATTTACATTTTAGACTGGGGTGCCTCGAGATTTTGCATAGGGTGCTGTGACTAAAAAAAAAGGTTGCTAAATGTTGCTATAGGGGACCACCTGTAGTTCCTCTCTCCAAGATTTTCCAGGGTCCCTTCTGGAAGTCCTCCACCTTCCTCCTACCCACCAAGGGTGAACATAGCAATGGCTGCTGTGACTTAGTACCCTATAGGACAGGGTGGGATACTCTGGCCCTCCAGCTGTGCTTCACTACAAATCCCAACATAACTCTCTCTCTCTATGCGAGTCATGCCGGTAACTGTCAGTCTTGCAATGCCTCATGGGACTTGTAGTTCCACAGCAGTTAAAGTGCCACCCCTGCCATAGGAGGAGGTATCTATGGTTATATGCCCTGATCCAGGTTATCCTTTGTAAGTGAAACATTTATTTTATTAGAAGACATTCACCTGCACTATGCAGTGCGAGTGGCGTCACAAGGGGGGCGCGGCACGCCGCCGGGTGACACCATTGCAGGGGTGACACCAAAATGACTGACAGCCATTTTGGTGTCACCCCCTCTAAAAAGTCGGGCACTCGATTATGGACCGAGAGCCCAACAGTTTCAGGAGAGAGGGGGGGTCCCGGCGGGTGAACGTCCCATCCTCTCTCTGCCGGCGTCCATCATCGAGGCGTCAATCAGATGGCTGCGCAAGCACGATGACGTGTGATGATGACACGGCCGGGTGTCACCCGAACTCGGGACGCCCCTGTGCAGTGCACTCCGTTTTTTGCTCTTTTTATTTAAAGTACAACTGAAGCCAAAACTTTTTTTGTTTTGTTTTGGATAGAGTGGAGACCTGCCAGGTTTTTATTACTGTCTGTGCCCCATTAAGGGAGGAGATTCACTCTCTCTATTTGTCCTGGTGACCAAATTGTCACCAGAACAGGAATAGATGACAAATCCTTCAATGTACACACTAGTTCTGGTGACCCTGATGAGCACCAAGGATTTCCTCTCACTTCCTGTCCTGGCTATCAGACAGGAAGTGAAGGGAAATCTTTCTAATAGGCAAAACAAAAAAGCTGACAGGGGTTTTAGCCCTTCCTTGCTCTATCCATAACTAAAAAAAAATAAAGTTTTGTCTTCAGTTCTACTGTAACAATGGAATATATAAGTACAGAATCATGAACTGGGAAATGGCCACGGGCTGCTTGTACTGTGACCTGCTCCTGTAAGCGAGGTTCATACCTTTGCGCCTGCGTTTTGAGGATGTGATCCCCCCCGCCCCCCCCCCGGAAGTGTCGATATTCGGTCACAATTGTGACACTGATGTCTCTGCTTAGCAATGTCAGATTGTTGCTGCAGAGCGAGCTAAAGTAAGAACACCTACTAGAGATGGCCTACTTGTATTTATTTTACAGGATAAGAGGAGGTGACAGGGTCTCTTTAACATGAAGTTCCCCAAGCTTACAAGCAGCCCATGGTAATAGGAGGGGAAGGTTTAAAGATCCTCGTACATGGGTGACAACTACCAGCTATGGCATGAACTAGGTAAAGGTAACAGAGCACTACACAGGGATGTGCGTGACGTCACTGACGTGATCATTTGCGTCCCCTGTGGCCTTTTCTCACCAGGATGTCTCGAAACAATAACTGTGTGGCCGGCTGCACGGTCCAGTCCACGGCGCCGCCGTCGGGAATGCGGATCCGGATGACCAGGGCCTGGCTATCCATGTCCTGAGGAAGGTCGTAGCTCAGTAACAGCATCCCGGCCCCTGCCGGGTTACATTGTTTGGGGAACGGGGAACTGAGAGTGACTGGAGGAACTAAGATTTCCGTGCCGGAAGCCTGGGGAAGAAAAGGGCAAAGGACACGTCGCCATATTTGAAGTGGGCACATCGTCATTTGAACGTTTTCGTGCCATGTTGCTGTTTGGCAAACAGTAATGGAAGGCTGTGCAATGTCGTGGGTTCATGTCTGTAATGTTATATTTCTGTACCGACCTTAACCTTAAAACATTTACAGTATTTGATTAATATATGTTAATTAACATCTATAAATGCTAATATGTAACACCTCACTTGAGTGAATTTATTAAAACTGGAACATCTGTGCAAAGTAACCAATCAGCTTCTATATTTAGCTTGTTCAGTTAAGATTTAAAAACGAAAGATAGAAGCTGATTGGCTGCCATGCAAAGCTGCTCCAGATTATGTTTGCTTCAATCTTAGTAAATTCCCCCTCAATGAGGGGAATTTATCAAAACTGGAGCAGACAGAATCTGGAGCAGATGCCCAATCAGCTTCAATCTTTCATTTTCAAAGCTTAAAGGGGTTCTAATCACTCTGTTTTTTTGCCTATATCTACTGCTATCAAGCAGTAGATATAGGCAAAAAGTAAAATAAAAAAAAATGCTTTAACAGCGGTTTAAACTTACCTTGTTTTTGCAGCGCGCGGCCGCCTGAGAAACCGAAACTGTTCATGCGGCCCCAAAGCATCTAGGGGCGGGCGCATGCGCAGTTCCGATTCTCGGCCGGGAGACGAGCAGAGACGCAAGGTAAGTATATGGATGGCATGCACCCATATGCAGACACCGTGGGATCAGAAGTGCCTGCAAGGAGAGAGGAGTCCGCGCTGGATCGGAGAGCCGCCGCACTGCTGGAGTGACAGATGGAAACATCAGGAAAGAAGAAGATCAGATTAAGAGACATCATTTAAGGTAAGTGCTGACATTAACATTGGGGGGAGGGGGAAAAAATGTAATGTCCCTTTAACTGAAAAGAGAAGCTGATTGGTTGCTATGGGCAACTGCTTCAGATTATGTCTGCTTTAGTTGTGATGAATTCCCCCCACTGTGTGTGGTTATATATTAGGGATGCACCGATACTGAGTATTGGTGCCAATAGTGACTCGCCCCCCGGCTTTCTGATTGGCCGGGAAGCCCGCTCCATGCTCCCTCGTCACTTGATGATGAGGAAGCATGGAGCCAGCTTCCTAGTCATTCAGGAAGCCGGACGGCGTGTAATGAGTCTCCGCCCAAAACCCCCTGATTGGTCGGGAAGCTGGCCAATCAGGAAGGCAGGCGGTGAGTCATTACCCGCCCCCTGGCTTCCTCATTGGTCAGAAAGCCGGCTCCTTGTCACCTAGTGACGAGAGAGCATGGAGACAGCTTCCCGGCTAATCAGGAAGCCAGTGGACGTCGTTACACACCACCCCGGTTTCGGCGAGTACTTTAAAAAATATTGGTACTCGATATCGAAAAAACGAGGTGTGACAATTTAAATCCAGGAATGGACTGTAAAAAAATTAAATGTTTGCGTGAAAATTGGCAAAAGTGCAAGTGAAACTTTAGCTGTGTCACAATAGGCCTATGGTGAATATTCCATGGGGATATCAAGTGTTTATGAATGGCATAGGAGTTTAAGGAGGAGCGGGAAGATGTCCACGAAGACCAGAACTCTGGCCTGACAAGTGAATTCTCCGCCACGACAATGCTCCCGCACAAGATGCGTTAAAGGAGAACTATGACATGAGTGATTTCCACTCACCTCATAGTTCTAAGCCGACCTGTGACCAATGAGACTGTCACAGGTCGGCTCAGTAGATCGGGAGGTGAGCGAACAAATACCGGGTTCCCTCACCTCTCGATCCTGTCACGGCTCTCTGCCGTGACAGGGGCAGGGGCTGGATTCCCCTCTCCCCGCTCCGATCTGCCAGCGCTGACTGGCGGAACGGACGGGGGAGGGGGCGGGTACAGCTGGCTCTGCCTCTAGATAGGCAGAGCCAGCTGTCACTCACGCAGCGGGGCGGATCCCGTCACCTAAGTCGGGATCCGCTCCAGGTGCGGCGTCTCAGTATACCGCGAGCTGTAGCTCGCGGTATACTGAGCTTAGGGTAACGGTAGGACGCTAGTTTGTGTCCTACCGTTACCCCAAGGAAAACTATGGGGAAAAACACTGACCCCGTAGTTCTCCTTTAAGTGTTTGCGAGTTTCTGGTCCAGAAGTGCATTTCCGAAATTGCCTTGAGAGGACACAGATTTGATGACATTCCGGACATCCAGCAAGCCGAGACAAAGATACTGCGCAGCATTCTGGAAAACGAATTCCAGGAAAGTTTCCGGCAGTGGCAAGGTCGTCTAGAAAAGTGCGTCGCTTCACAAGGGGACAACTTTGAAGGTGACAACAGCAGCTAGTGTATAGGTAAGCAAACATTTTGTTAATCCGCTGCTCCAGATTCCTGTCACTCATTTTACACCAACAGCGCAACGCACACACATGTGTTACTTCTTCTACTACTGCGTAAGGACTGAGCCAATTGGTCTGTGACCCAGGTGAGTGCAATTTAGAACATGACAGAACACGCTCGAGTGTGAATAGCTGTGTGACTACACCGCGGGCATTCCGGGAGCCTAATACTATTATTATTATTACATAGTATTTATATAGCGCCAACAGTTTGCGCAGCGCTTTACAATATAAGGAAGACATTACAGTTACAATACAATTCAAGACAAGATGGTAAGGAGGGCAAGCCTAATGCCTGCCCACAATACATAAAGTGAAACTCAAAGGGCTGGCTCACAACATATGCGGTGACTGGTGTTTTTCAGCAACTGAACACTTGTTATCTATGTGCCCCATTCATATTGCATTGCGGGTGTGATGTGGAATGCTGTTCACAAAAATGCATACATTTTTTCACAGCGCACTGGATTGCACCTCCGGTCACCGCAGCTCAGCACACCGGTTCCTAGGGGGAGACCTGAATCAAGTGTACTGTTTGCACACTCCAAATAAAGTTAAAAAAAAGTGAACAGAGTTATGCTGAAACAGCGCATCACCTCCTGCACCCCCCTCCCGACCCCCCCAACCACCACCAGTTAACCTCCCCCCCAAAGTACACCAGACCTCTCAGCACACTAGCC
>NW_017306366.1:494115-494592 GCF_000935625.1 Nanorana parkeri
CCCCAGCCCGGGTCCCCCAAGCGCCCCCCCCCCCGCCATACCTCACTCCCCCATGGAGAATGGAAACCAGATGGCGGAGGCGGCAGGATTGTTTGTTTGTTTTTTTATTACCTTTTTATTTATCTATTTTACTCTTTTTAAATTTGTATTATTTATTTTATCTTATTATTTTTTACCCTTTTTTCACTTTTTTTATTTTATTATTATTTTTTATAAAAAAAAAATTTTCACTTAACTTTATTGTTATCACACAGAGGCTTACAAGCCACTGTTTGATAGCAATTGGAGGTGACAGGCTCTCTTTATTGAACCTGTTACCTCCAATACAGGAATTTTAGCACAGTACTGTGCTGGAACTCCTGTAACAGCTGAGATGGGAAGTCATCTCCGCTCTGCTCCCCGCTCTCTATCCTGAAGAGAGGATCTCCATCTCCGGGATAGGTGGCCGGCGGGGAGAGAGGTAACAGCCGGGGGGGA